>NW_023994327.1:322500-417971 GCF_015586225.1 Lucilia sericata | reverse complement strand
TAGTCTATAGTCTAGTCTATAGTCTAGTCTATTAGTATAGTAGTCTATAGTCTAGTCTATAGTCTAGTCTATAGTCTAGTCTATAGTCTAGTCTATAGTCTAGTCTATAGTCTAGTCTATAGTCTAGTCTATAGTCTAGTCTATAGTCTAGTCTATAGTCTAGTCTATAGTCAAGTCTATAGTCTAGTCTATAGTCTAGTCTACAGTCTAGTCTAGAGTCTAGTCTATAGAGTCTAGTCTATAGTCTAATCTATAGTCTAGTCTATAGTCTAGTCTATAGTCTAGTCTATAGTCTAGTCTATAGTCTAGTCTATAGTCTAGTCTATAGTCTAGTCTATAGTCTAGTCTATAGTCTAGTCTATAGTCTAGTCTATAGTCTAGTCTATAGTCTAGTCTATAGTCTAGTCTATAGTCTAGTCTATAGTCTAGTCTATAGTTTAGTCTATAGTCTAGTCTTTAGTCTAGTCTATAGTCTAGTCTATAGTCTAGTCTATAGTCTAGTCTATAGTCTAGTCTATAGTCTAGTCTATAGTCTAATCTATAGTCTAATCTATAGTCTAATCTATAGTCTAGTCTATAGTCTAGTCTGTAGTCTAGTCTATAGTCTAGTCTATAGTCTAGTCTATAGTCTAATCTATAGTCTAGTCTATAGTCTAGTCTATAGTCTAGTCTGTAGTCTAGTCTATAGTCTAGTCTATAGTCTAGTCTATAGTCTAGTCTATAGTCTAGTCTATAGTCTAGTCTATGGTCTAGTCTATGGTCTAGTCTAGTGTCTAGTCTATAGTCTAGTCTATAGTCTAGTCTATAGTCTAGTCTGTAGTCTAGTCTGTAGTCTAGTCTAGTCTAATAGTCTAGTCTGTAGTCTAGTCTATAGTCTAGTCTATAGTCTAGTCTATAGTCTAGTCTGTAGTCTAGTCTATAGTCTAGCCTATAGTCTAGTCTATAGTCTAGTCTAGTCTATAGTCTAGTCTAGTCTAGTCTAGTCTATAGTCTAGTCTAGTCTATAGTCTAGTCTATAGTCTAGTCCTAGTCTATAGTCTCGTCTTAGTCTAGTCTAGCCTAGTCTAGTCTAGTCTAGTCTATAGTCTAGTCTAGTCTATAGTCTAGTCTATAGTCTAGTCTATAGCCTAGTCTATAGTCTAGTCTATAGTCCTAGTCTATAGTCTAGTCTATAGTCTAGTCTATAGTCTAGTATATAGTCTAGGTCTATATCCAGTTCTATATTCTAGTCTTAGTCTAGTCTATAGTCTAGTCTACAGTCTAGTCTATAGTCTAGTCCATAGCCAAATTTAAAGTCTAGTCTATAGTCTAGACTACTATCGGTAAATCTTACACTTTCTATCGGTTTTTTGTTGATATGTATGTTTAACGGGAAATATTGGCAACACTGTGCAAAACTAAAAATACTATAATTGTTTTCTAAGGAAAATTAAGACTTCCATATATTTATTGCCTGCAATTAGTAGCTGTAACAAAAGATATACTTATTTAGATAAAGACGCAGGAAGATCTCAATTAATTTCCTTCTGCCTTTCCATTTTCTTGGTTTGAATAACCAAAAATTTGCATTTGGAAGCCACCAAATTTATGGCAATGCAACCAAATGATAAGATTATCAGCGAAAATTATTACTTTAATTGTTAAATAAAAGTTGTAAGTTGAGAAAGCTACCAATTAATGGTCATTATTTGGGAAATGTAATTAAATTGCGAAATAAATAAGTTTGGTAGGAGTTTATTTTTTTTTATTTTAGTATATTAAAAATATTTGGAAAATTTATTTAAAAACTGCATCTTATTAGCAACCGTCGTAATTGGACTTTACATTGACTACCAGATGCCGTGTCGACAGATGTGGGAATTTCTCCCCAAATTGGGTATTTTAGGTTTTATTTGGGGATTTTTTTTTTTGGAAAAATTAAAAATGCCAAAAAAATAATAAATTCTCTTGAAATGTCAGAAGGAGAGCAGGAGCATTCTGCTGTGCACAGAAATTTCGTCAAGCTGTGCACAGAAATATCATTTTTTTTCATATGTGCTGCGCCAAATTAAAGTCTCCCTAGGGATACGCAGCAGCCTAGGTCCCATAAGAAATACACGTGTTTGTGCGAGCTTCACAGCCAAATCTGCTAATTCGCAGCAACTTGAAGGATATTATGTTACATTGCGCCATCTATGTTTCATTAAACAATTAAATGTACGCTTATCAAAGACACTTTTTATTGGTTTGTGAAACATGTCTCAGCTATATTCCATGATGATGTTTTTAATGAAACATAGATGGCGCATAATATTGTTCTTTGACAATTCGAAAAGAAACTGTTAGAATATAAAGTTTCGATAGAAATCTGTTCGAATATAAAGTAGAATAGAAAGATTTCTACGAATAGCTGTTTGAATCGAAGGTTCTTTACAGAAAAGGGATCGAATGGAACGTTTTCTCTGGAAAAACTGTTCGAATAGACAATAGAAAACCGTTCGAATATATCGAATAGAAAGTTTTCTATAGACAACTGCTCGAATAGAAAGTTTTCTATAGACAACTGCTCGAATAGAATGTTTTCTATAGACAACTGCTCGAATAGAATGTTTTCTATAGAAAACTGTTCGAATAGAAGGTTTTCAATAGAAAAACTGATCGAATATATAGATTTATATAGAAAACTATTAGAATGGGAAATTTTCTACAGGCAACTGATCCAGTAGCAAATCTCCTATAGATAACTGTTCGAATTGAATGTTTCCTATAGAAAACTGTTCTAATATAAAGTGTTTTCAATAGAAAACTGTTCGAATATAAAGTTTTGGATGAAAAAAACTATTCGAATATAAAGTTTTCGATAAAAACTGTTCGAATATAAAGTTTTCGATGAAAAAACTATTCGAATATAAAGTTTTCGATAGAAAACTGTTCGAATATAAAGTAAAATAGAAAGAGTTCTACGGAAAGCTGTTTGAATTGAAAATGTTCTACGGAAAACTGATCGCATAGAACGTTTTCTATTGAAAACTTTTCGAATAGAAAGTTCTCTATAGAAACCGTTTGAAATATAAAGTATGTTCAATCGAAAACTGTTCGATTAGAAAAAATTTATAGAAAACTTTTCGAATATAAAGTTTTCTATAGAAAACTGTTCGAATATAAACATTTCTATAGAAAACTGTTCGAATATACAGTTTTGTACAGGAAACTGTTTAAATAGAAAGTTTTCAATTGAAAACTGTTCGAATAGAAGGTTTTCTATAGAAAACTGATAGAATAGAAAATTTGCTATTATAGAAAACTGTTTAAATAGAAAGTTTTATGTAAAAAGCTGTTCCAATAGAAAGTTTTATTTAGAAAACTGTTCGAATATATAGTTTTATATATAAAACTTTTCGAATTTAAAGTTTTCTATAGAAAACAGTTCGAATATAAAGTTTTCTATAGAAAACATTTCGAATAAAAAGTTTTCTATAGAAAACAGTTCGAATATATAGTTTTATATAGAAAACATTTTGAACATAAAGTTTTCTGTAGAAAACAGTACGAATAGAAAGACATCTACGGAAAGCTTTTTGAATCGAAATTTTTTCTATAAAAAACAGTTCGAAAAGAAAGTATTCTATAAAAAAACTCTTGGATTAAAAGTTTTCTTTACAAAATGTACATAAGAAACTATTCTATAGAAACCTGTTTAAACAGAAAGTTTCCTATTGAAAACTGTGCTATAAGAAAAATGTTCGTATAGAAAGCCTTTAAGAGAAAACTGTTCGAATATAAAGCTTTCTATAAAAAAGGTTCAAATAGAAAATTTTCTATAGAAAAATATTCGATAAATGGTTTTATAGAAAACTATTCAAATAGAAAGATCTCTGTAGGAAACAGTTCGAATAGAAAGTATTCTGTAGAAAATATAGAAACTTTTCTATAAAGAATGATTACTATAGAAAACATTTGTTCTAAAGAATCTTAAAAATCCGTTCTTTTTTAACAAAAAATGACTTACTGTACAACTTAAATATATTTTTTTATTAAAAATAAATATTTATTTTGAGATTTACTCTTTTGATGTTAGCTGCCAATAATTTATATGCATATAAATCTTCTAATTTATGTATTTTTAAATACACCAGCTAGAGTCATATTGACATTTATAATAAAACCAGCGTGTCATCCAAGCATTACGTTTTGTCATATTTTGTACTTCTGTTGCAATATCAAAGTTCTCTGGTTGTAACTGCAAAATATTAATGTCAAGTAAATATTAATTATTAGATTTTTAATTAAATAAATTAAACATGCTCACAATTGGTTTGGGAAATATACGTTTCATGCTGATTCTATGTAAATGTTCATGATGTGCCTTTTCCAATATTTCATATTCACTGCCACTAAGACAGGTAAACACAAATCACATTCCCGACTATTGCAGGATTTATCACAGCCTTGATCAGCGCAATCGTTAATATTTGTAGCTAAATTTTTTTCGGATGTTATCATTTCTCTGACTTCCTCAGAACTAAAAATAAGAAAAATTTCCTCAATTAAAAAAAATTATAAATCAATTAAAATTATTTGTTTTACCTCTCCTGAAGAGTTCTGTTTTGCAAAGGCGAGCCTATGCCCACCATATTCATAACACTGTATAAAATTTGTTCATACAGCAGAGAATTGGGCTTAAAGTGGGCCGACGAGGAGATTTGGTGACATATTCGCCTCCATTAGATGTACTTTAAGATTCTCATCAATGATTAAATCGAAACGCATTAAATCAAAGAAATTTTTAGTTTTATATGAACGAAGTATACCCTTAATATCCTGTTCTTTGGCTAAAACTGTGCGTCTGATAATATCCTCTACTTGTAGCCAAATACCGGAAGGATTTTGGTTTTGATCTCGTACATAGGCATCAAAAGCACCACGCATACTGCCTCCTAAACGTTTGTAGTATTTAACTAAAGAAGGTACTTGCCAAGTGGGCAAATAATCATCTCCCACTACATATTTATCCACATTAGAGGCATCAAAGGGATGATATTTAACAGGGCAATAGCGGAAAAGTACATCGCCACTATAGATATAAAGACGTAAGGGATCAATTGAGGTGATGACCACATAAACGCCAATATCAAATTTATAACCATCAACCAGGAAAGGATTTTGCAAGAATTCCTGCACAAAAGAATCATTTGAATATAAATTTATATCTTCTGGTGGCCGTATGGCTATATGACGATGTTCATTATGTTTCTCTACAAATAAAGCCTTTGGATTTTGCTCCACATAATCCAGAAACTCCTGCCGCTGAGAAGGTAAACGAAAAGCCCTAGGCAGAAAGGGTAGAGGTGTTGTTGACAAATCCACTTTGTTGGTAATAAAGCCACAGCCGGGAAAATGATTAACCATTTGATGTTTTTCTAAATTTTTCATACGTTGAGGCATTTTTATGAAAGGATAATCATGAGCCCACAAAAGATTCCAATTATCCTCCAAGTTGACACGTTGATAGCCCAGTCTGTCCAGTACATTGATAACATGTATTAAGTGTTCCTCAGTTTGCTTTTACCATAAATAGCATAAGTGCCTTGAGGAACTACTTCTTCCTTTCTAACATCCTGTTGTTTAGGCCAATTCCAATAGCTGCATTTAGTGGGTAACAAATCCACCAGAATGGCAGTTGCCAAAGTGGCCAGCAAGAATACGATTACAGAGTGCACAGGAATTGCGTGTTTAGCATCTTTAATGTCTTGAGATTTCTGTAAAAATAGAAATCTTGTTACCCTCTACTCTTAACTGGTCTAACAATATGTGGGTCAAAACAAACAAGAATTGTTTACACAATTTATTAACATACCACTTTAGTCTGAACATTTGCTTGATTATTTTCGGCATCCATTTATTAATTATTATAAATAAATAAAAAATTATTTAAATTTAACTTTAAACTAAAAATAAAAACAAAAAACTTAACAAAAAACTTTCACCAAAAAAAGTGAGAACAGTAAAGACACAGAGTTGTAATTTTGTGTATTAAATTCCTTAGACAGTGTTACCATTTTTAACTGAGTTCTGTTATTGATTTAGTAGGGTGGTATAATAAATTATTAATTGGAAAGTTTTCTATAAAAAACAGTTAGAATTGAGTGTTTTCAGTATAAAAATATCAGAAATCGATACAAATGAAAAGTTTTCGATAAAAAATGTTCGAATAGACAATAATCAAAAGAAAACTGTTCAAATACAATATTTTTCCATAAAAAACTGTTCGAATGGAATACTGTTCAAAGTAATTCGTTGAATAGAATGGTTTCTATAGAAAGTTATTTGAATATGATGTTTTATATTGAAATCTTACAAATGTAATTGAAAGTTTTCTTTTATATAAAAATCGTACAATGGAATATTTTCTATAGAAAAATTTTGCTATAAAACTTTTCTATTAAAAAGTTTTCTATAGGAAAGTTTTCAATAAAAAACCTGTTGAAACTTTAATATAGAGAATTTTTATATCAAAATGGAACAGCATATTTTTTGGTTATGTTTTCTTTAGCGAAATGTTCCAATGAAAAGTTTTTTGCATCATATTATAAAAACAGTGTTCAGAAACTATTAAATTAATGTTTTCTTGAATAGAAAATTCTCTATAGGAAGGTGATTGCATAGAAAGTTTTATACAGAAAAATGCTTTAATAGAGGTGTTTCTTTAGAAAAGAGTCCGAATAGAAGGATTTCTATAGAAAAGTGTCGGAATACTAAGTTTTCTATTAAAATCTGCGTGAATACAAAGATTTCAAATATAGAAAATTGTTTGAATAGAAAGTTTTCTAAAGAAAACTTTTCAAATTTAAAGTTTTCTGGACAAAATTATTCGATTAGAAAACAAGTACGAAATTATAGTCGGGCGAGGCCGACCATATAATACCCTACACCTTTGACAAAAATATAATGTGATTTAGTTGCCATAATAAAGCATTTAAGTTGAATTGTACCTTGCCTTAGACATACATACTTAAGCCGTTTATTGTTGAATAAAATTGTGGACATTTAAGTGAAATTTTGATGGGGGCTTTTCATAGGGGCTAGGGTCATATGAGAACCTATTATTATGGAATTCGTGGGGGTCATCAAGTCTTGTATACAATTTGGTTATTGCAGCTTTTGTCGAGATATGAGTATATTAAACATAATTATGAACTTAAAAGCCCTATTCGGCGGGTTCAGTTGTATGGGGGCTAGGTGAAATAATGGACCGATGTAAACCATTTTCAACAGGCTTCATCTACGGTACCATAAAAGATCATGTGCCAAATTTCATTGAATTATCACCAAAATTGCGACCTGTAGTTTGATTACAAGTTTTTAAAAGCCTTATTCGGGGGTTCAGTGTATGGGGGCTAGGTGAAATAACGGACCGATGGTAACCATTTTCAATAGGCTTCGTCTACGGTACCATAAAAGATCATGTGCCAAATTTCATTGAATTATCTCTAAAATTGCGACCTGTAGTTTGATTACAAGTTTTAAAAGCCCTATTCGGGGGTTCAGTTGTATGGGGGCTAGGTGAAATAATGGACCGATGTTAACCATTTTCAATAGGCTTCGTCTACGATACCATAAAAGACATGTGCCAAAAATTGCGACCTGTAGTTTGATTACAAGTTTTAAAAGACCTATTCGAGGGGTTCAGTTGTATGGGGGCTAGGTGAAATAATGGACCGATGTTAACCGTTTTCAATAGGCTTCGTCCCTGGGACAATAGAAGATCATGTACCAAATTTTATTGAATTATCTTCAAAATTGCGACCTGTAGTTTGATTACAAGGATTACAAGCCGTATTGGGGGGGTTCAGTTTGTATGGGGGCTAGGTGAAATAATGGACCGATCTTAACCATTTTCGACATAAATCGACTCAGAAAATGATTCTGAGCCGATTGGTATACTTTAAGGTGGGTATAGGACCAATATTATTGTGCGTTACAAACATCAGCACAAACCCATATACCCTCCCCACTAAAGTGGTGTAGGGTATAAATAGCACTATTTTATAGAAAAATAGTAGATCAGAAATATTTTTTTAGAAAAATAGTATAGAAAAATAGTCAAATAAAAAGTTTTACATAGAAAACTAATCGAATGGAAGGTTTTCTTTTATTGAAAACTGTTGGAATGTAATGTTTTCAATAAAAAAGTATCGGACTGGTAAATTTTCTATTGAAAATTGTAAAACTGTACAGATTTCTATATAAAGCTATTCGAATACAGATGTTTCTATAGAAAACAGTTGGAATAGGTATTATTTTATTGGAAATTGTTCGAATATAAAGTTTTTCTATAAAAATGTTTTTCGAAGACAAAAAGTTCACTTTTATTAATTTAAAATGCCATACTTTTATTGTAACGGTAAATATACGTAATTCTTGTCAGCTGTTCAGTGCAGGGATGTCAATATGTTATTTAATTTTATAAACGTAATTGTAACTTTTTAAAAAACTTTATCGTACTTCGACTGGTACTTTTTGAGTTTTCCATAAAATTAAACCTAGAAACATAATAATAAATATGTAGAGCCCGGAGTAAATTATAATCTATAAAAAGGGACTTTTTAGTACTTTTTCGTTATTGAACCTATAGACATGAAATTAAACCTGTAGGGCATGGAGTAAGTGAAAACATATAAAACGGGACTTTTTGGAATTTTCTATTATAATGAATCTAAAAACATAAAACTAAGCAATCAGGGACTTGAGTGAATGAAAATTTAAACTGTAGTATTTCTGGTAATTTTTCGTTCTTTAACTAGTACTTTTTGAATTTTCTAAAATATTGAATATATAAACATAAAATTAAACAGGAAGAATCCTAATTGAACGAAATTTATCTCGTTTACGTCCATTTTGCAAAAAGGGCTCGATATCAATCGAAATCTCTATAGGCCATAATTGACCTGCCCCCTTCAATAATTGATTTTAACGTTTTCTACGTAATGTAACCCTCTTAGAGAAATCAGTTTATAGCTAATACATCATTCCAAAAGTTATCATTATGATAGAATTATGGTAGAATTAAAAAAAAAATACTTTAAATTATAGACAACTTTGTCCATAATTGACCCAATTCCACATTAAGTACCTAATCCGAAAATCACGGTGACGTTCTTATTAATCTAATGATCAAAGTCCATATATATATGTATATGACCACTTCCAAAATTTACTTTTTTACGACATATGATTTGCCGAATATAACTCTTACTTCTTACCTATTTTAATCATAAAGAAATTACCGCTAAAATAGGAATAGTCTGCCTTTAGAGTTGCGAGTTTTCATACACTCTAATAATGTTTTCAAAGTGAAACTTTTGGAATATTTTTCAATCTCTTTGTGATCCCTTTAAATGATGTTGTTCTGGAAGAACTTTAACATCCATGTAAACATTTTGGGTAATAAATTAGGGGACTACCAATGAGGGGAGCGGAACCTCCCATATGAATTAAATACAAAAATTCGTTCATCTGGGAAACTAATAGAACTAAATTCTTCAAATTTTGCACAAAGAACTTTAATATTTATCTGAACATTTTGGAGAAAAAAGGGCGGACTTTCATATGAATTAAATAGAAAAATTCGTATATCTGAGAAACTATTAGAGCTAGAATCTTCAAATTTTACTGAAGAACATTTAGAGAATTACGGGCGGACTTTCAATGGGGGGCTTGGCACTTCCCATATGAATTAAATACAAAATCTTGTATATCTGGGAAACTATTAGATTCAAATTTTTCATAGATTAAATTAAAATCTTAATTAAAGATTAAATTAAAATCTTAATTAACGTTCGGAATAATTGGCGAAATTGCATAATTTCTCACACAACTTTAGAGCTTGCTCTGTTTTGTTGTTATAAACAATATATTTGCTTCCAAAATCCCATTTTCTGATCTCTCGGATTCCGTTTTTATTTAAAATCGTTGAAAATTTAAAAACTAAACGCAGTTGAAAACTTAGCCGGCTTACAGTCGGTTTTAAAACCGCAGCCGTCATATTTAGTGTCAGTCGCCGCCGTCGTTAATATTTGTCTGCTCTGCATCAGTCGGTGGTTGTTTATTTTCATTTTCCAACAACTGCGGAAAAAAAACAGCACAAATTTAATTCGTAATAATACGAAAAAAATACAAAATTATTAACAAAAACTAGAGAAGAATGCACAACTAATAATTATCTATCAATAAAATTATAAATTACACTGCAAATACAACATGGAACTCGATGATATAATTTATGTCGCTTGTCTGTTGACCTGCATAGGAGCCGGGAATTATGTGAAGAAAATACCCGATGAAACCCAAAGGAAATTCCTTAGTACAGGATTTGGTCTGTTAATGGTATTCCTGGTATCAGGATGGCATACTTGCATTGCCTAATATCGGCCGGTTTGGGTGCGGCAGCCGTAATTTATGTCCACCCTAGGTAAGTGTGAATGACACCAAAATTGAAATGAAAATTTATAAAAAGAATTATGTTTTTGCATAAATTAATTTACATGTGCACTTTGTATTTTTGTTACACACAAAAACAGCAAATGCCATTTGGCGGCCTTTGTTGCCATGTTTGGTTACTTGATGTTTTTCCGTTTAATGGATTCATTTGGTTTCTCCGAGCCACCCAGTCATACGAATATGATACAAATGATTTTGACCTTGAAGGTTTGTAACTAACAGTAATCTAAGTAATTGGCTTATAATACGATTAGAAACAATAGTCATAAATCTTATTAACTTTTATGAAGGTGGCTGGTATTGGTTTTGAAAAAACTGCCTCTTGGAAGAAACTTCAACAGCGTGAAAAAGAACAAACTGACAAGCAAACCGTTTCGGGAGAAGCTGGTCAATTGGTTGAAATTACCGATTATGATGTGGAAATTCAGTCAATTAACATAGTAGAGTTATTCCATTATACTTTCAACTATATTGGCATACTTACGGGTAAGTGTGAAAGACGACGCTTATTTTCTTATTATTAAATTATCAATTTAGTTTTTTTTAAAGCAGTACACATAGATATTTTGATAAGCTTTTTTTTGTATCATTGTTAGTGGCTACTGCCAGCTGGCGCGAATTATAATATTATTAGTTTTATTGTATTGTATTACCGGGTTTAATGCAAATTTTATAGTGCTTATCAATAGGGTGACCATATTGATGACAAATTAATAAAAATTTAATGAATATTTATAAATATGCTGCTTAATAGGGTAAGCTGATGTGTGGCTATAAATAGATGGACAAAAACTTATTAATCAATAGCAGATTAACATTAAATATATACACGTCTTCTTCTTCTTTGACAACTGATCGATGGCAGACATTTTGTTACAGAACTGATCATAAACAATAGTTTTCTATTAAAAAAGTTATCGAATGGGAGGAATGTTTTCTATAGAATGTCAAATGAGTGACACATGTTTCTATGAATAGGAATGTTTTCTATAGAATGCCAAATGAATGAAACACTTTTCTATAGAACACTGATCTAGATTTTTTATAGAAAGTTAATCACTTAATCCATCGAAACAGATCAAACACAAACTTTTTGTAAAAATTTGTTTGAAAATAAGGTTTTTTTTTATAGTATTTGATTTAGTAAATTATAATAGTTGATGAAAGACAACATTTTCTATAGAAAACTGATCGAAAACAAAGTTTTCTATATGAAACTAATGGTAGAAAGAGTTTTTTCCAAAGAAAACTGATCGAAGCAACATTTTCTACTAAAAACTAATAGAATACAAAGTTTTTCTATAGATAACTGATCGAAGGAAAACATTTTTCAAGAAAACTAATCAAAAACAAAATTTTTCTATAGAAAATTTATCAACGACAACCATTTTCTATAGAAAATTTATCGAAAACTGAACTGAAACTGATTGAAAATACAATGTTTTTCTATCCGAAACTGATCGAAGGCAAAATTTTCTATAGAAAACTGATCAATGATAAAATTTTCTATAGAAAATCGATCAAAGACTGCATTTTCTATAGAAACCTGGTGGAAGACAACGTTTTTTTTTAGAAATCTGATCGAAAACAAAGTTCTCTATAGAAAAGTGATCGAAGATAATGTTATCTATAGGAAACTGAACAAAGAATTAGTTTTCCGTCGAATACTGAACGAAGTCAAAGTGGATATCATTGAAACATCGATCAAAAACAACATTTTCTATAGAAATCCGATCGTAGACAAAGTTTTTTTTATTGAAAACTGATCAAACACAAAGTTTTCTATAGAAAAATTATCGAAGACAAAGTTTTTCTATGAAACATGTCGAAGACAAAGATTTTTCTATAAAACAGATTGAAGATGATGTTTTGCATAGCAAGCTGATCGAGGAAAAAGAAATCTAATAAAAAATTCTCTATTGAAAAGTAAAAAGAGTTTTAAAGGTGTTGGGATAAAGTCTTTTTTTAAAGAAAATCAAAAACAAATCACTAAACATAAGATAAATAAAGCTTTATTAACATATTCATTTTTATTTAAAGGTCCCTATTATCGCTATCGCACATATCGTGATTATTTCGAAACACCTTTCAAAAATTATGCTCCCAATGTACAGGCCACCGTGGAAAAGCTTAAAAGTGCTGGTATTTATTGTGCTTTATATCTCGTAGCTAATTATTTTTATCCTTTAAGTGTAAGTATAACAAGAAAAAAAGCTAAATTTTTATGTAGAAATATTTTAATTATAAACAAAAACCAAAATACAAACCATTGGCCCCGCCCCATAGTACGCCCTAAGTGATGAATTCTATACACAACGTTCCTTTTTCTATCGTCTAATGTATGTGTGGCCCACTTTCTTTATATTCCGTATGCGCATGTATACCGGTCTAACGTTGAGTGAGTGTGTCTGTACTATGGCAGGCTTTGGCGCGTATCCCGATGAATCAGATGTGGCCAACGGTGAAGGTCCCCGTAAACAATATCAGCATTTGAAACGTGATGCCGATAAAAGAACGTATAACTTTACTTCAATAGTTAATACGCGTGTCATGAACGTGGAGAAATGCTGGACCTTCCGTGAGGCCATGAAACATTGGAATATTTGTGTACAATATTGGTTGGCAGTGAATATATACAAGTTGTTCCCTAGCAAGAAATATAGGTGAGAATACGAAAGCACATTGTTATCATACTTCTTTGTTATGGAGAATCATTTGTATTTATTTGCTGTAGAACTGCTGCCACACTACTCTGCTCTGCCTATTGGCATGGCTTTCGTCCGGGTCATTATTTCTGCATAATGGGTGCTCCCCTGTATGTGCCCCTTGAAGATATGTGGAATAGTTTAGTGCGCAAGGACGCCACTGGCCTGCAGCGTCAGATTATTGATGTTTTATTTTGGATATCGAAATTTTTTGCTTTCAGTTATTTAGGCACCGCTTTTCTTTTGGTATCCTTTGGTAATATATGGAAATTCTATAGCTCAGTTTATCATATTGGCTATATAGGCTGGGCTCTAATGATGGCTTTGGGTATTTATTTAACAAAACAAAAGAAATTAGCGGAGAAACGTAGAAAACGAGCCGAAGAACAACAAGCTGGTGGCGAGCACAAAACAAAAGTACAATGAGTTAACAATGTATTTTAACGAATGTCTTCTAGCAATAGTCTTCGTTGTTTTTTTTAACAAATAGCGTTTTATTTTTTTATTTTTTATATACTTTTTTGTAAACAAACATTCGCACAAAATGTTGTTGTTTTTTTTGGTGTCATTTAAATTATAGATATTATAGTTATTACAGCTTTTTTTTATACACCTTTTTTTATAGAGAATTTATTAGCTTTTTAGCAGGTTTTGTTTTTGTATACTTACGTTTAATTAAATAATCATTAATGAATATTATTATTGGCTTAATTTGTTTGCTTTTGGAAAAAAAAATATGTATAATTTATTGTTTAATTAAAACTAGTCTTTAGGCACTCAATACAATACTTTTATTTTAACACAATCATTTGGGTTTGAAAAAAAAAAATAATTATAAAAATTTTGCCACAATAACATAATATGTACTTGAGATACAAATTTAGTATAATTAATAAACAGCCCTATTCTGTTAAAGTTCTAAAATAAAGTTGTTATTGCAGTATTTCATTCTAAATGCTTTCGAATATAATTTATTATAATTTTTAATACCCATTCTACAGATTAGGGCTGTAGTTTTTCAAATATTAATTAAATTCTTTTAAAAGGGCTTTAACAAATTAGTATTCAAATTTATTTCCCTACAATTTAACTAGAAAATACATTTCTATTCGATACCAGCTCGAAATCAGCTTTTAGATTTATTTTTTCTAAAATATAAATGCAATAAATTTTGTCAAAGTTTTCCTTATATACGCAAAGAAAAAGGAACATTTTAGTTTTAAAATTTTCTTTACTTAATTTCTTAAAAAAAATTTAGTTCAAGGTGGTTGGTATTTTTCTCCATCTACAGCTTTTTAAACCTAAAACTATATTCTTCATAGTAAAACAATTTCTTTAAATTCTTGTAAAAAGAAGTGGCAAGTAATCTGTGTAGAAAAAAAAAAACAAATTTAGAATATATTTTCGAATAAACTAAATATTAAATTTTTCAATTTATGCATTGTAGACGTCTTTAGTACAGAAGCTTTTGAAAACACCAAATGTCATGCAGACGTGGATTCATCTGAAATTATTAACATTATAAAGTAAATATAATTTTGTTAATTAATTACTGAAGTCTAATAAAAAAAATGTATTATTTGTAAAATTGTTTAAATTACCTGTTACCAGAGACATGCGTCTCTTAACATCCTGTGTAGTATTGTAAGCGCCACAGTTAACACATTTTAAACCAATAAAATGGAATTTTGTTTTGGAAGTCTATAGTAAACAATATAAGATTTAAGGATATTATTTCTTAATAACAGGTAATATCTAAGTAAAATGGACAAACGTCCATCTTACTTTAATTTAATTATAATTTCCTTTACCTTATGACAATCATTACAAAATATATGTATTCTTTGATTTTCATATTTCTTAGGTATGGGCATTAATTCAGCCTGTGCATCCAAATATTCCCATAAAGCTGTCATATCTATTAGTGATGTCTGACATGTGGGACAGGTATAATGGCCAGAGGTTAATAGCTGATCAAAACACATTTTATGCAGTAGATGACCGCAGTCAGGAATGTGACATGGAATGCGTGAGGTATGTATATCGCCCAAGCACACTGGGCAGTGAGAACGTGATATATTTTCTACGCACTAAAATGAAATAAAAAGAAAAAATTGTATTAAGATTAAGTTTGGGTAAGTACAAATATAGTATTGTGGGTACGAAGAGAATTTTGTCCCTTTATAACCCTGCAAAAGTTGAGACTATTCCGCACACATGTGTAAAGAGTACTCAAAACGTATACAAATATATGATAAAATATACTCCATTGAACATTGTGGTGTCCTAGGTAAGGACCTCGTAATCCACACATACATTAAACTAATTCCAAAACTATTCCCTTGCTACAATCGAATTCGCAACATGGTCCTATCCAATGGGGACTATGGAGCATGTTGTTTTCAAAAAATTCAACATGGTCCATGTCTGCATTACATGGGACTACTAAATGGACCATGTTGTCCAATATTGTTTACAGGGGAGTAGTTTTAGGACTACATAAATGGAGGAAATAATCCCCATATGCATAAATGCTTAATAAAGTTCTTGATGGTATATTGTAGGAATCTTTATAAGGACGGGGGTAAATCTTTTCGTTTAAAAATCACTGATTTTTTAAAAAAGATTAGATGACAGTGGGCATTTTTAGTTTTTTTTTGCTAGTAAAACATGTAGATTTAATGAACAAAATACAATTTTCGCAAACAAGTTGTTTCTTAAAGGAAATGTAGAGTTCCGTTTCTTATGAATAAATATGATTCCTAAACCGGAAACTTCAAAATTACAACTATATCTTCCTTACAACATTACAAAACTACTTCCAGGCATTTAAAATTTCTTGTTAATTATTCTGTTGTAATAATTATATATAAATAACAGATTCGATATTGATGAGGGTATAATAAACCCGCATCAATCATAAAATTAACAAAAATGCCAAACAATTAAAAAATAACATAATTTTGAATTAAATTAAACAAACAATAAGCCTAAATCAATTTAAATTAAAAACAAATCATCTCTAAAACATTCGAAACATCTCAAAGTCATTAAAAATAATACTCATACATAAACTATTTCATTATAACATTTAAAATATTTTCAAACTTTTAAATTCTCTACCAGTCTAAGCACGCGATTTAAGCATCATAAAATAAATTCCCCTAACACTTTGATATCGTATATGTTTTAATTAAAATTCCCCATAAAATTCTTTTTAATAACTAGCAACAAACAATATTTAAAACATTTCAAACATTTTCTTTTACAAAAAAGCCCGTTTAACATCAAAGCCTCTTGTTACCCCGCGTAATTATAACTAACTTACCCTGTGGCCATCAATTTTCAATTGTATGGGTAAACACATATTGCAGACTTTACAGTGAAAGAAATTCTCTCTACCACCAATGCGACAAATGCCACACTGATCGCAGTGATATTGACGTTTATTGGAATCATCAAAAAGATTGCAGATCAAGCAGGTGTACTAGAGCAAATTCAAAATATTTTATTAGTAAAAGATTGCAATGTATTAAAATATTTTTACAATTACCTTTCCAAAACGTATGCCACAATTTTGACAACGTTCTTGCACCTTTTGCCTAGTATTACATTCTGAACAGATCAGTTCCGTTAGAGTTTTGCGATCGAAATGATGCGTTTCATTTTCATCGTGGCAAAATCGACATTTGTAGAACTTATTACAGCAGGGCGTCTGGAAAAGGTAAAAAATATATATGTATTTTAAAGTTATTAAAGCATTATCGTATATAATAATTAAGTTATAGGTGTTAGACAGAATAAATTACGGAAAATTCCCTATTTATATAATATTAGTGCCAACTTATAAAACTTTGTCGTAAAGTAAATTCCCAATGTAAATAGATTTTAAGCGAGAAAACTTGATCTTTATCTAATGCAATCTGTTAAACGATCATTAGGGAATTTACCTATTTTTCGAGAAAAATAATAAGAAATTGTGATTCTTTCAGTTGTAATATGATCATTTATATTCATTCATTATAGGATTTGATATACCAATTTAATCAACTATCCCTGTGACATTTCCAATAAAAGGAATCAAACAAAAACCTTACTTATTTCCCTATAAGAGACGTTGATGCTTTACTCTCACCCTAATTAAGGAAACTATAGATCTGAGACATTTCCCGTATTGTCTTACACTCATAATTAGCCTCCAGACTCCCAGTATATGCTATATTTGGAAAATTCTACCTTTTACGAAGTCATACAAATTTAGGGGGCGTTACCCTCCTACACACAGAAAATATGAAAAATTATATACTGGGAAATGTCATTGTTTATGAATCCTGCTTAGTGTTTATAAACCGGTTAACCGGTTAACCGAAGAACCGGTTTTTATTGCATATTTCGGTTTTTCGCAAACCGGTTTTTTTAAAACATTAGTTTTCGGTTAACCGGGTTATCCGGTTTTTAAGTCTCGGTTAACCGATTTCAAAAAAATCTAATTTTTAGTACAAAATTGTATGTTTTCTTTGATTTTTTATTGTGATTTTTAAAAATTTTGGATAGTTGAGATTGTTAAACAAATGTTAGGAAATGTTAAACATATACTATGCATATAAAATTGAGATTTACAATTTCAGACAATCAGTAAATTAGTAAAAAGTTGGCATTTAAACCAATAAAAAATTAAGTATTTAAACAAATTCCAACCATTATATGAAGAAATTTGTTACTTATTAAGACGAATAAATAACGTTGATTATAAAATGCACTTCCTTGTTTACTGCGTGAGTATAATAAAAATCGAGAAGTTTGTCAAACGTTCTCAAAACGGATTTTATTTATCGAAACATAAGGGTAATTGTCGCTGTCCGAGAATTTATGCTGCTGGGGTTTTTTACAAACTGTAATGGCGCTTAGGTTGATTATCAGGAAGTAAGTAAAGACACCTGTCAATATTCCTAAGTGTCATTCACAGTAATTTGAACAACCACAGGCGTAGCGAGCGGAGGGTGGTCACAATTAAAGCAGTGGCTCAATGTCTATGTCGAGACAGTCGTCGTCTACTTCCTTTCCCGATGAATCGTCGCGAGCCTGAACACTATTTATACCAGTGTTGGACATAAAATTTTTTATTGATATAGATGTATTATATATTCAAAGGTCAATTTATTCCTCCTATGGCAACTTCCATATACCTGACGAATCAATAATAACTTCAGATCTGTATAAGTTTGCTTTCTTATGATATATAAATGTACATATTTATACTAAAAAGTGCAAATATCTTATTAAGTAATTCATAATATTTCGCAAAATGAAATTTTTCAACTAAATATTATAATATTTTAAAGATTTCCAAACATTTTGGTTAACCGGTTTAACCGGTTTTTTTGTACTCGGTTAACCGACAAACCGGTTTTTAAGAAATGGTTAATTTTCGGTTAACCGAAAAACCGGTTTTTCCAAAAGTCGGTTTTTTATAAACACTAATCCTGCTATTCGAATTCTTGGCCGTAAAGAACGTCAGCGTAAGGAGTGGATCTCCGATGAAACCTGGCGAGCAATCGAAGTGCAGAGAAATCCTAAATCTGAACTTATTCGAGTTCATACTCGTAGTGTTAAATTACAACTATAAACACGTTACAATGAGCTCGTCGGGACAAAAGATGTTGGATAGATGAAGTCAGCGATATGTACAGATTCCTGAGGAAAATAAAGGGTGGTAATACATCATTACAAAGGCCCTTAATAGGTGCGACAACAGAGGAGCAATGGGTTGAGGTGTGGGTCCAGGTATTGACGGAATCTCTTCGGAGCTTCTTAAGATCGACCCATATAAGAATGTTAAAATAATATTGCCAATTATTCGGACATTCTGGAAGAATGAGCTGACTGAGGGTATGATAATAAACATTATGTTACGCGTTATTAATAAGGTAATAACGCCAACAGACTGGATTCAGATTATATAAAAAGTCTAAATGTTGTTGTAGAACAATCAGTTGGGTAGCGATCACCACTATATCTATGCTTCATAGACTTTGAGAAGACATTTGATAAACTAATATCTATCTATCTATCTATCTATCTATCTATCTATCTATCTATCTATCTATCTATCTATCTATCTATCTATCTATCTATCTATCTATCTATCTATCTATCTATCTATCTATCTATCTATCTATCTATCTATCTATCTATCTATCTATCTATCTATCTATCTATCTATCTATCTATCTATCTATCTATCTATCTATCTATCTATCTATCTATCTATCTATCTATCTATCTATCTATCTATCTATCTATCTATCTATCTATCTATCTATCTATCTATCTATCTATCTATCTATCTATCTATCTATCTATCTATCTATCTATCTATCTATCTATCTATCTATCTATCTATCTATCTATCTATCTATCTATCTATCTATCTATCTATCTATCTATCTATCTATCTATCTATCTATCTATCTATCTATCTATCTATCTATCTATCTATCTATCTAATCTATCTATCTATCTATCTATCTATCTATCTATCTATCTATCTATCTATCTATCTATCTATCTATCTATCTATCTATCTATCTATCTATCTATCTATCTATCTATCTATCTATCTATCTATCTATCTATCTATCTATCTATCTATCTATCTATCTATCTATCTATCTATCTATCTATCTATCTATCTATCTATCTATCTATCTATCTATCTATCTATCTATCTATCTATCTATCTATCTATCTATCTATCTATCTATCTATCTATCTATCTATCTATCTATCTATCTATCTATCTATCTATCTACCTATTAGGCAGATTGCAGGGTCGCCTAAACGATTGATTGATTACGCTGACGTTTTCTGTCCACTGACAGACTTGCGAATTTTAACTCTGGCAGCAGAATCATCGGGCTTAAAAATTAATGTGAAGAGTAAAAAAAAACATTACGCGTTAATGCAGCCTCCTAAGATTTACTTGTAATCGGGGCAGTCGAGATAGATGTCAGATTATGCTGTATATTGGGGAAAATCATATCCACTAACGGAGGTTCGAGCGAGGATATAGATAATCGATTGCAGAAAACGCGTCAAACATTAGAACGCCTCATTTCTATTTGGAAATCATATAGTAGAAATTATTCCAGCTAAAGTCTTAGACACTTTGTATATTTGGCGGGTTCAAATTTATCATCATAATCAAATAAATTTGTTTATATTTACCAAAACATAAATGACGCAATCAAGTTCTGTGGCTCTAAAAATAGTCTAATTGCTTTTATTGTTCTACAAATATGTTCCTCTCTTTAAACATGAAAATATTTATTAATAATAAATCAAAAAGATCAAGACAAACAAAAACGATCCAGCCAGCCACAAAAAGCAATCAATTTAAACACTGTTAACACATTAAACGAGTAATCGAGATATTAATTTAAACAATTTATACAATTAATTTACACCTGTCTAGTAAATGTACATAAAATTATATACAATTTTTGCAAAATAATATTGAATTATAATGAAAGAAAGACTACAACAAAATCTATAACTGATCTTTTAGAAAAATAATTTTGAATAGAATTTGGAATTTTTTCTTTTAGACAAATTGTATTACAGAATTTTTCGGTTGAACTACAAAAATTCTTATTATATTTGAGAAATATTTCAATTTTATTGTTTTTTAGAAATTTTGAAAAATTCTGAAATACCCCACTTGCCAAGATGTAGGGTATTAAAAGAAATATTTCAGTTTTCTTCAATAAACACTAATGACGCGTTAAATTTCCACTTTTCAACCGCAAATTGTTGTGGTGGGAGTGAATAATTTCCGAGTTGTTTGTCGATCGTTTATTTGTATAGAAAATATTCGTTTATATCGATTATTTAGTGTAAATTAATTGTCTTGTTTTGTGATCTGCGGTTGCTGTCTTTATCTGTTGTTGTTTTTTAATATACATTTTTTTACTCAATGTTAATTAAATTTTTCAAAAATAAATCATAACAGAAGAATATGTTTTAAAAAATTTGTTTATTTTGTTTTTTAAATGAATTTTTCTTAATTTACATAGATCAATGTTATGTGATCGCGATGATGACTAAAAACAACCAATAAATATACAATAAATAATAATTTAATAGACTGACGAACCTTTTCATAAGTGACGCTTTATTATTAATAAATAATTTATATTAATTTGCTAAAAAAAAAACAATTATTGTTAGTAAAGCCACTGCTGGTTAAACAAGGACAGACAAGATCGATGATCTTCTTGTTGTTGCCAGGGTAAAAAAACGTGATGCTTTTAAAAGGCGTCATGCACATGTTTTTATTAATTAGAGAACTTGGAGTGTGTTTTGTTGTTTCAAGGGCTAATGAAGCAGTTGGGTTAAAAAAGTTTGCAATAGATATTTAAGATCAAAGTTTGTGATCGTAAGGCCCTATGCTCAACAAAAAGGGACAGTGTTCGAGAATCAACTCTTGATCTTCTAATCGAAATTAGTGAACATTTAATCTCAAAAATTATTTCGCTGTACTCCACAGGGTGGCTTTTTGTACCTATACTATGGGAAACTGCAATTAATAGGCCCCCTAAGAACCCTAACCTAGAAAGCACTAAGATCTTCTGCTATGCAGATGATGTTGTAATACTTCTTAGGGGAAAGGATCCAAATTACTTGTTTAAAAGGGTTGAAGGTACTCTGAGCTCGGCTCAATTGAGAAGTCTCAATGATAACCCGGCGGAGACGAAAATCTCCCGTTTAACAAGAACTTTTTTCCTGTTACTTGTGGCCGACAAGACACCACATAGAGTATAGGATCAACTTTATTCAAGTGTAATACTGGACACAATGGAATATTATACACACACATTGGGCGTGCCCGATCGCATATCAGACACAAAATATGTCGGGAAATTTGTGAATAACGAGGTCCTGGGGTTCTATATTAGACATAGAAACTGAAATATATTACCGTTTACTTAACCACAATACTTGCTTCTAGGTAGAAGTCCGAGCAATAACGGAATGCAAAAATGGGATTGGAATCAATATGACGCCAATGGTGGTTAATATTTTTACCGGCAGCCAGAAGGCTATTAGGTCGATATCAGGCGGTAAAGTTAAATCTAAGACCGTATTGGAAAGTTTCAACCGAATTATCTCCTAGAGGTAAGGTTTACACCAGGCCACTGGGGACTAGAAGGCAACGAAAGAACAAATATATTAGCTTTAAAGGAAAGTAGGTAGTTAGCCTGACGAACGCAAAACCATTCGACGCAGCGAGAGAATCCCATAAGACCTTCTGGAATGAACCTAACGAAAAGCCTCTTCAAAACAAGCAAGTCTGAGGTTACGTATTATGAATGGAAACACTGGATTACGGACACAAGTACACAAAATTGGACGTGCGGATTCACACTAATGTAGAGCATGTAGAGAGGACATTGAAACTGTGGTTACGTATGCCGAGTTTACGTATTCTGAGTGGAAACACTGGATCACGGGCACAGCTACACAAAGCCATTGTCAGGCTTTCGTCGAAATTAGATCGAAATATCTGTGGTGTGTTATAATATATAATAATATAATATTCCTCACGAAATCTTATTGGAAAATTCATAGGAATTATGTCCAGAAAACTGAGTTTTAGAATATCGGGCGATATAACATTCAGTGAACACTTTACCAACAAAATTTGTCCATGAAAATAAAAGCACATCAGACCCAATAGTGGCCTAAGTGTATTTTTTTATCAACCTAACTTATATGGGGATTTCAAACAATGTGATTTTCCACATATTCCTAGGATGGTGGTAACATAATCCTTTAAAGTTAGGCTTGTAAAAGTTTTTATGCAGTGCTGTTGCCATCCAGGGTATATTCAATCCGTTCTATAAAGGTCAGCTGCCTTGAAAATTGGTTACTAAGCACTTCCATAAAAATTACAAATCATGATCAATAATATTTAGAGCAAAGTCATCATTTAAACATCTTTCCATCATTATTTTGTATTTACATTTTCACTTTACTTCAATTATACACATACATACCTGCACTTAAACTTCATTTTTATTTCTAATTCGTAATTCGGTGTTAATTAATTTTATTTAACAGCTACCAAAAATTTAAGGAAAATTTTCAAATTTTTTTTTTAAATTTAATTCTATTGTCGATCATCTACTACAAAACATCTGTAACATTTAGAAATTGTTTACTTGTTACAGTAACAATGGAATTAAGGTCTTATTAAGAAACCCCCAAAAAACAACTAGACTGTTTGAGTTTCTATTTAAGCAAGATCAATTAACACTTTTTGTAACTAGTTTATGTTACACATACGATTGCAAATCAATAAATAAACAAATATTGAATAAATTATGTCAATATGTAGTTTATAATGAAATGATACTCGCTCAAATATGAAATACATAGTTGGTGCTTTTCTTTGCGAAGGTGGTTGTCTTTACTAGATAGATAGATAGATAGATAGATAGATAGATAGATAGATAGATAGATAGATAGATAGATAGATAGATAGATAGATAGATAGATAGATAGATATAGATAGAAGATCGCTCGCTAGCTCGCTCGTAGCCTCGCTGCTCGCTCGCTCGCTCGCTACGCTCGCTCGCTACGCTCGCTCGCTCGCTAGCTCGCTCGCTCGCTCGCTCGCTCGCTCGCTCGCTCGCTCGCTCGCTGCTCGCTCGCTCGCTCGCTCGCTCGCTCGCTCGCTCTCTCGCTCGCTCGCTCGCTCGCTCGCTCGCTCGCTCGCTCGCTCGCTCGCTCGCTCGCTCGCTCGCTCGCTCGCTCGCTCGCTCGCTCTCTCGCTCGCTCGCTCGCTCGCTCGCTCGCTCGCTCGCTCGCTCGCTCTCTCTCGCTAGCTCCGTGCTCGCTCGCTCGCCTCGCTCGCTCGCTCAGCTCGCTCGCTCGCTCGTCGCTCGCTCGCTCGCTCGCTCGCTCGCTCGCTCGCTCGCTCGCTCGCTCGTCGCTCGCTCGCTCGCTCGCTCGCTCGCTCGCTCGCTCGCTCGCTCGCTCGCTCGCTCGCTCCTCGCTCGCTCGCTCGCTCGCTCGCTCGCTCGCTCGCTCGCTCGCTCGCTCGCTCGCTCGCTCGCTCGCTCGCTCGCTCGCCTCCTCGCCTCTGCGCTCTCTCGCCTCGCTCGCTCGCTCGCTCGCTCGCTCTCTCAATCTCGCCCTCGCTCGCTCGCTAGCTCGCTCGCTCGCTCGCTCCTCGCTTCGCTCGCTCCTCGCTCTCTCCTCGCTGCTGCTCGCTCGCTCGCTCGCTCGCTCGCTCGCTCGCTGCTCGCTCGCTCGCTACTCGCATCGCTCGGTACCTCGCTCGCTCGCTCGATCGCCGCTGCTCGCTCATCGCTCGCTCTATCGCTCGCTCGCTGCTCGCTCGCTCGCTCGCTCGCTCGCTCGCTCTCTCGCTCGCTGCTCGCTCGCTTCGCGCTCGCTCGACTCGCTCGTCGCTGCTCGCTCGCTCGCTCGCCGCTCGCTCTCTCGCTACCTCGCTCGCTCGCTCGCTCGCTCGCTCGCTCGCTCGCTCGCTCGCTCGCTCGCTCTCGCTCGCTCGCTCGCTCGCTCGCTCGCTCCTCGCTCGCTCGCTCGCTCGCTCGCTCGCTCGCTCGCTCGCTCGCTCGCTCGCTCGCTCTCGCTCGCTCGCTCGCTCGCTCGCTCGCTCGCTCGCTCGCTCGCTCGCTCGCTCGCTCGCTCGCTCGCTCGCTCGCTCGCTCGCTCGCTCGCTCGCTCGCTCGCTCGCTCGCTCGCTCGCTCGCTCGCTCGCTCGCTCGCTCGCTCGCTCGCTCGCTCGCTCGCTCGCTCGCTCGCTCGCTCGCTCGCTCTCGCTCGCTCGCTCGCTCCTCTCTCGCTCGCTCGCTCGCCTCGCTCGCTCGCTCGCTCGTCGCTCGCTCGCTCTCGCTCGCTCGCTCGCTCGCTCGCTCGCTCGCTCGCTCGCTCGCTCGCTCGCTCCTCGCTCGCTCTCGCTCGCTCGCTCGCTCGCTCGCTCGCTCGCTCGCTCGCTCGCTCGCTCGCTCTCCCCCCAGTCTTCTCTTTCTTTGCCTTTTCCCCCCTCCATTCTACTTCTCCTCACTCTCTCCATTTGCCTTCCTCCCCTTCTTTTCAGCCCTTATTATTCCCTTTGTCTTCTCACCCCCTCGCCCCGCTCTTCCCCTGTCCTGCGCACTACTGTCTAAGGTTTGTAATTCTATAATATAGTTTTGTGAAACTTAGAAATTAACTACTGATAAAAATAAACTGCAAATGTTAGTTTAAGTATTATTTCTTATTAAAATAAATAAGAAAAGTTATACCCCTTCTAATTCCCCTATCATCAACCTATCAACTAACCATTGTTCTACAACATTAGTATCAATCCAATGCATGCTTCAAGTGAGTACATCCGACTATATAAATAAAGAAAATATTCTTTTGTTATTGTTATTGTTTTTCTCAATATATTAATTTATTCGGTTTGTATGTCTTATTAATTGTTTATCTTTAAAATAAATATGAAACCGGTTAAATTTCATACCATCTTTTACACTTGAACCGTTTTATGCGGGTATTAGAAACATGTTAAGTCTCTTAATATAACTTGACATTATTAATCAATGGAATGACATGGGATTTTTTCCCATAAATTGCCTTAATTTACATTATTTAGAGAATAGATATGTAAGTGTGATTAGTAGTGTTGAGACTTGATGAGGAGATCATTTTGTTTAAAGAACATTAAACTGTAATCGATGAAACCTATGACTTACTTGCGAGGTTCACTGATAACGAAAGCAAACCTGTGGTAACTTTACATACATACGATCCAGCTTTTCTCATCTAACCGTACAGCGAGTTCTCACTTTAAATTTCAAATCAAATATTTATCATATTTATAGCAAAAAAAAAAAAAAAAAAACTATGCAAATACATACGAATGTGTTCGCGAAATAAAAAAAAAACGTTCATAATTAATAAACAAGTAAGAAATTATAGTCGGGGCGAGGCCGACTATATAATACCCTACACCTTTGACAAAAATATAATGTGATTTAGTTGCCATAATAAAGCATTTAAGTTGAATTGTACCTTGCATTAGATATACATACTTAAGCCGTTTATTGTTGAATAAAATTGTGGACATTTAAGTGAAATTTTGATGGGGGCTTTTCATAGGGGCTAGGGTCATATGAGAACCTATTATTATGGAATTCGTGGGGGTCATCAAGTGCTGTATACAACTTGGTTATTGCAGCTTTTTGTCGAGATATGAGTATATTAAACATAATTATGAACTTAAAAGCCCTATTCGGCGGGTTCAGTTGTATGGGGGCTAGGTGAAATAATGGACCGATGTAAACCATTTTCAACAGACTTCATCTACGGTACCAAAAGATCAAATTTCATTGAATTATCTCCAAAATTGCGACCTGTAGTTTGATTACAACTTTTAAAAGCCCTATTCGGGGGTTCAGTTGTATGGGGGCTAGGTGAAATAATGGACCGATGGTAACCATTTTCAGTAGGCTTCGTCTACGGTACCATGAAAGATCATGTGCAAAATTTCATTGAATTATCTCCAAAATTGCGACCTGTAGTTTGATTACAACTTTTAAAAGCCCTATTCGGGGGTTTCAGTTGTATGGGGGCTAGGTGAAATAATGGACCGATGTTAACCATTTTCAATAGGCTTCGTCTACGATACCATAAAAGATCATGTGCCAAATTTCATTGAATTATCTCCAAAATTGCGACCTGTAGTTTGATTACAAATTTTAAAAGCCCTATTCGAGGGGTTCAGTTGTATGGGGGCTAGGTGAAATAATGGACCGATGTTAACCATTTTCAATAGGCTTCGTCTACGATGCCATAAAAGATCATGTGCCAAATTTCATTGAATTATCTCCAAAATTGCGACCTGTAGTTTGATTACAAGGATTACAAGCCCTTTTGGGGGGTTCAGTTGTATGGGGGCTAGGTGAAATAATGGACCGATCTTAACCATTTTCAATAGGCTTCGTCCCTGGCACAATATAAGATCATGTACCAAATTTCATTGAATTATCTTCAAAATTGCGACCTGTAGTTTGATTACAAGGTTTACATGGACGGACGGACAGACGGACAGACGGACAGACGGACGGACAGACGGACGGACAGACGGACGGACATAGCTAAATCGACTCAGAAAATGATTCTGAGCCGATTGGTATACTTTAAGGTGGGTATAGGACCAATATTATTGTGCGTTACAAACATCAGCACAAACCCAATATACCCTCCCCACTAAAGTGGTGTAGGGTATAAAAATATTTAATTGTTTTAACTGCAACTGGTGTTTGACAGTTTTTTCTTATTAAATGTTTTTGAAAAAGCGTCGATCAAGATAATATTATTATTGTATCTTGTTAATTTTTTTATGTTTCGTATAGACAATGCCAAGGGGTATATAAAACTCGTATAAATAATTAATAGAAAAATATTTGCAAAAGTTAAGTTTGTTATGAATTTATATTTGTCACCAATTGACATGAATAGATATTTTGGTTATCAAGATAAATCTTAAGATATTTATGGGTTTGAATTTCAATTAAATGAAATGTGTCCTAGAAATTTCAAGTAGACAAAATGGCACTGAATGTTATGATTTATAAGTTGGATTGATATATAGAATGTTAGATAGTTTTTCAACTAACTAACTAACTAACTAACTAACTAACTAACTAACTAACTAACTAACTAACTAACTAACTAACTAACTAACTAACTAACTAACTAACTACTAACTAACTAACTAACTAACTAACTAACTAACTAACTAACTAACTAACTAACTAACTAACTAACTAACTACTAACTAACTAACTAACTAACTACTAACTAACTAACTAACTAACTAACTAACTAACTAACTAACTAACTAACTAACTAACTACTAACTAACTAACTAACTAACTACTAACTAACTAACTAACTAACTAACTAACTAACTAACTAACTAACTAACTAACTAACTAACTAACTAACTAACTAACTAACTACTAACTAACTACTAACTAACTAACTAACTAACTAACTAACTAACTAACTAACTAACTAACTAACTAACTAACTAACTACTAACTAACTAACTAACTAACTAACTAACTAACTAACTAACTAACTAACTAACTAACTAACTAACTAACTACTAACTAACTAACTAACTAACTAACTAACTAACTAACTAACTAACTAACTAACTAACTAACTAACTAACTAACTAACTAACTAACTAACTAACTAACTAACTAACTAACTAACTAACTAACTAACTAACTAACTAACTAACTACTACTAACTAACTAACTAACTAACTAACTAACTAACTAACTAACTAACTAACTAACTAACTAACTAACTAACTAACTAACTAACTAACTAACTAACTAACTAACTAACTAACTAACTAACTAACTAACTAACTAACTAACTAACTAACTAACTAACTAACTAACTAACTAACTAACTAACTAACTAACTAACTAACTAACTAACTAACTAACTAACTAACTAACTAACTAACTAACTAACTAACTAACTAACTAACTAACTAACTAACTAACTAACTACTAACTAACTAACTAACTAACTAACTAACTAACTAACTAACTAACTACTAACTAACTAACTAACTAACTAACTAACTAACTAACTAACTAACTAACTAACTAACTAACTAACTAACTAACTAACTAACTAACTAACTAACTAACTAACTCCGGTAGGTTAGTGGTTAGTGTTCTAGACTGGTAGACCGGAGGTGGTGGGTTCGATTCCCACCTGAGGCACTGGTTAAGGAGCGCACAACAGGCCCGATAGAGGCCTAGGTGTATTTCTTCGGATTTGATGTATATACATCCTCCTTTCAAACTAACTAACTAACTAACTAACTAACTAACTAACTAACTAACTAACTAACTAACTAACTAACTAACTAACTAACTAACTAACTAACTAACTAACTAACTAACTAACTAACTAACTAACTAACTAACTAACTAACTAACTAACTAACTAACTAACTAACTAATTAACTTTTATGCTACAGTATTGTTTGAAACCTTGGCCTTGCGATCAAATTTATCAACACATTGGATATTTCCTAATTCGCGCAGCAGAGCCGCTCATAGAATTGACCATGCAACCTGACACGAGCAGGTGTCAGGTCGGTAAATGCAAATGCATTTATCGATATCTTTATTGGTTTAGGATTTAGCAAAAAGCCCTATGTGTTTCAAATTATATTGATTTAAATCATAACACCACCATAATATTATTATATAATTTACACTAGTTAATCTGACACCGTAAATAATTGATCCTCACTCACCTTTTGGTCCACTGATCAACTTAAAATCACGTTTTGGGGCGATCAAATCTTGTCCGTCCTTTCGTTAATATTTTTATAGGAAATTTTTAGTTAAATCTATATTTTTTAAGTAACATAGCTAAGGAAAATGAAAACAAAATAGTTCGAAAACAACTGATGATCTGCGAAAATAATCTTTAACAAAATATTGGAAATTGTATTCCCTACAAAAGTTGTAATAACATCTAAAGTCGTACGACGACCAATAATCGCGATACATGCAAAGATTTGATACTAATGACCTTTGACTTCCACTATATCATTAGGATTTTAACTATGCGATATTATAAGGAAATGTGTATAATAAATTGTTACAACTATTCCAAAAACCAGAGTTACAATGAATACCGAATGTTCTTCCCCTAGTAATCTCTTCATTATATGGGCACCAAGTCACTAGGAATTGATCGGAATTGAAAGAGTCAACACACTTGCTATACAGTGAAGGGAAATTGATAAAGTTAATCTGACGAATGCAAAACCGTTCTACGCATCGAATACTGAATTAAAACACGGGAAAGAGAATCTTTTACCACAAAGTTTCTCGACGCAACCTCTACGAAAGGAGAACTAGAAACCTTGTCAAAATAGGCAAGTCCCACTTAATATTGATGGTACGTTTGTTAAAACACTTTTAATGTCATTCATCGAAATTAGATCTAAATATCTTAGGAGCCTATAATGGTCTTGGTGTATTTTTTTGGATCTATGGCTTTATTAGAAAATATAGTTTTTGTGTAAACAAGAATTTGAATTATTTATTTAATAATATCCTCATATTTTCTCACATATCTCACATTTAATTGAGAACTAAAAATGCAACAAATTCTCTTTTCTCATTTGAAAGAAAACGGCACCTTTTGAAATATACCGTTAATAAATATCTAAATATGTCACTTATTTTAAACAAAAAAGAAATTTCATTTATAATGAAAATTAAATAAAGAAATAGCAAAATCTTAACACTAATTAAAATAGCACGACTTTCAGTCACACTTATTAATATTTCAATTTTATTTTAAACACCTTTTAGCCGCTAATAACAAATACAAATATTTTTATAGCAGTTCGTTATATTCGTCGCAGTTCGAATGGAGTGTGCACAATGAAAATAATTTAAAATAGATTTAATTTTTTGTTTTTTTTTTTCATCTTCAACAAAGTTACAAACATTCTAAATTAATAAACAATTGATTACTTATTAGCTACTTTTCTTCTAACTATACAAATTAAGGGAGTTCAAACATTTTGAAAATAGAAAAAAAAACGTTGTAAATTAAAAATACAAACATTTGCTTACATATTACATGTAATTGCTTACAAACTACTCAGTTGTTGTTTTTTTCTCTTTATTTTTACATTAATTGTAACCATATCAGTAATCAAAATTAATTAACACCAGTGATAAAATAAACAGAAATATATTGTATAGTAAAAGATCGGTTGTACATTTTATTTTTGTAGAAACAATTTGAACATGAATCAACTTGTTAAGAATAATTGTGTAAGAAATGGGGGTTGACTGATAGAAAAATGTTTAAAAAAACAATTGTGAAATTAAATACAATTATAACGATCGATCTTAACTACATTATTATTATTATTAAAATGTTTATGTAGATCGGAATACTAACGACAGGCGACAAACGGCGGAGCGTTGAATGTACTTATAACAAGTTATAGTGCTATATTCGGCTGAGCCGAATCTTAAATACCCTCCACCAGCTACTTTTATATTAATACTTTTCTAATTGATCAAATATTTGTAGAAATAAGTTTTCTCATGTCTTAAATAAAAAAAATCCCAAGATTTTTTTAATTTTGTAGTAAGTTATGAGTATTTATGTGATTTTCTGAAGGGAAACATGTATAGGACCTACCGCACCCATGTTATGGACCGATCGTGAAAAAATCTTGATATATAATTTTTGTATACAAAACTAATATTTGTGCCAAATTTTGTATCAATAGCTTTATTTGGTAATAAGTAATGTGAGTTTAAGAGATTTTCGTAAAAGGACCTTGTATGTGAGCTATGACCAATTATGTATATAAAGACAAATTTTCAAAATTCTGTATCTATATCATTATTTGGTAATTAATATTGTGCATTAAGTGATTTTCTGGAGCGGACCTAGTATGAGAGCTATGACCAAATATGGACCGATTGCAAAACAATTTTATAGTGTAATTTATGTATATAAGAGCACTATTTGTGCTAAATGTTTATATATCAATATTTTGTAATGAGTTATGTGCGTTTAAGTGATTTTCGGGAGGGGACCTTTTATGGGAGCTATGACCAATTATGGACCGATCCGAAAAAAACTTCCATAATAATATTTCTGTATATGTGAACAATACTTGTATCAAACTTTATATGGATATTTTAATTTAGTAATGAGTTATGTGTGTTTAAGTGATTTTCGGGATTGGACCTTGTACGGAGCTATGACCAATTATGGACCGATCGGAAAAAAATTTCATAGTAATATTTATATATGTGAGAGCAAAACATGTACCAAATTTTATATGGATATTTTAATTTAGTAATGAGTTATGTGTGTTTAAGTGATTTTCGGGAAGGGACCTTGTATGGGAGCTATGACCAATTATGGACCGATCGGAAAAAAAATTCACAGTAATATTTCTGTGCATATGAGCAATACTTGTACCAAACTTTATATGGATATCTTGATTTAGTAATGAGTTATGTGCGTTTAAGTGATTTTCGGGAGGGGACCTTGTATGGGATCTATGACCAATTATGGACCGATCAGAAAAAAATTTCACAGTAATATTTCTGTGCATATGAGTAATACTTATTCCAAATTTTATATGGATATCTTAATTTAGTAATGAGTTATGCACGTTTAAGTGATTTTCGGGAAGGGACCTTGTATGGGAGCTATGACCAATTATGGACCGATCGGAAAAAAAATTCACAGTAATATTTCTGTGCATATGAGCAATACTTTTACCAAACTTTATATGGATATTTTAATTTAGTAATGAGTTATGTGTGTTTAAGTGATTTTCGGGAGGGGACCTTGTATGGGATCTATGACCAATTATGGACCGATCAGAAAAAAATTTCACAGTATGGGAGCTATGACCAATTATGGACCGATCGGAAAAAAAATTCACAGTAATATTTCTGTGCATATGAGCAATACTTTTACCAAACTTTATATGGATATCTTGATTTAGTAATGAGTTATGTGCGTTTAAGTGATTTTCGGGAAGGGTCCTTGTATGGGAGCTATGACCAATTATGGACCGATTGGAAAAAACTTTCACAGTAATATTTCTGTGCATATGAGCAATACTTATTCCAAATTTTATATGGATATCTTAATTTAGTAATGAGTTATGCGCGTTTAAGTGATTTTCGGGAGGGGACTTTGTATGGGAGCTATGTCCAATTATGGACCGATCCAGAAATTTTTTTCTCTCAATGAATTCTATTAACATAAGATTTTAATTTGTAAAATTTTGTAAAGATATCAACATTCTGACGGAAGTTATTAACAAAAAACTCATTTTCCGGGAATATGCACTTTTGTATGGGAGGTATATGAAATTATGGACCGATGCTGGCAATTTTCAGCAGAAATAAATATCTTGTGTAGAAACGAATGTATAATGACTTTCATGAAATTATCTTGCATAGTTTTCGAGAAAATTACATCAGAATGTGTAAAAAATGCTTATTTTTTTCGAGGTTGTTTTAAATTTTGATTCATAACTTTTCCCAATGTGAACCGATTTTGCTCATTTTCAATACCAAATTGTACCGGATAATAGTGAATGTTTTGGGTGAATTTGGTTAAATTATATTGCTTCGTTTTAACGTGTGCGTGTTTTACACAGACAGACAGACGGACAGACGGACATAGCTAAATCGACTCAGAATTTCATAAGGACCCAGAATATATATACTTTGTTGGGTCTCAGATGGATATTTCTTGGTGTTACACACGGAATGACAAAGTTATAAATACCCTCTATCACCACTCATGGTGGTGGAGGGTATAAAAAGTCAACAACAATTTCTTCGAAATAAAACTCGAGCTAATGTGACTATAGACTAGACTATAGACTAGACTATAGACTAGACTATAGACTAGACTATAGACTAGACTAATAGACTAGACTATAGACTAGACTATAGACTAGACTATAGACTAGACTAGACTATAGACTAGACTATAGACTAGACTATAGACTAGACTATAGACTAGACTATAGACTAGACTATAGACTAGACTATAGACTAGACTATAGACTAGACTATAGACTAGACTATAGACTAGACTATAGACTAGACTATAGACTAGACTATAGACTAGACTATAGACTAGACTATAGACTAGACTATAGACTAGACTATAGACTAGACTATAGACTAGACATAGACTAGACTATAGACTAGACTATAGACTAGACTATAGACTAGACTATAGACTAGACTATAGACTAGACTATAGACTAGACTATAGACTAGACTATAGACTAGACTATAGACTAGACTATAGACTAGACTATAGACTAGACTATAGACTAGACTATAGACTAGACTATAGACTAGACTATAGACTAGACTATAGACTAGACTATAGACTAGACTATAGACTAGACTATAGACTAGACTATAGACCTAGACTATAGACTAGACTATAGACTAGACTATAGACTAGACTATAGACTAGACTATAGACTAGACTATAGACTAGACTATAGACTAGACTATAGACTAGACTATAGACTAGACTATAGACTAGACTATAGACTAGACTATAGACTAGACTATAGACTAGACTAGACTATAGACTAGACTATAGACTAGACTATAGACTAGACTATAGACTAGACTATAGACTAGACTATAGACTAGACTATAGACTAGACTATAGACTAGACTATAGACTAGACTATAGACTAGACTATAGACTAGACTATAGACTAGACTATAGACTAAACTAGAAAATAAATCTCTATTTACAACATTTGATGCTATTGGCAGTTATCGCCGGTCTTAAGCATTGTATTTTGAATGCTAATTATGGGTTATTGAAAAAATAAAATTTAAACTTACCACAAACATAGCGCGTCGCTTATAATGAGCACAACCTAAACGTTGATTTAATGATGTTGTTGTTGTTGTTGTGGTATCTGGCGATGATGAGGAAGAATTAGAATTATTATTAGCTATTGTTGTGGTGGTATTATTAATGTTATTATTCGATGTTGTTGTTGTAGTTTTTGTGGCTGATAAGTTGTTGCAATTATTATTTAAAATCGTTGATTTGTGATTATTTAAATTAATCATGTTTTTTGTATGCACTTGACAATGATGTTGATTATGATGATGATGATGTTTGTGTGGTTGTTGTAGCTGCTGCGACTGCTGGTGATGATGTTGTTGTTTTTGCGGCGGCTGCTGCTGCTGCTGATGATGATTATGATTGGTTATTATAGTAACTTCACTTTTAAGCGGATGTTGTGGTTCTAAAGCATTAAAGGCGGGTGTTGATAAAGATTTTCTTAAAATCGGTTTAGTTTCCAATAGTTCTAAATCGATCAATTCCTCACTGATATGGTTTTGTGTAGTCTGATGGGAATGTTGTTGTTGTTGTTGTGTTTGATTCATTATTAAAGAGTGAGTTAAGGCAGTGTAACGCCTTTTATTGAGAGGTGATTGAGCCATGGACTTGGTTTGATTTTTGTATTGTGAATGTTGCACTGTTGTTGTGGAAGTTGTTGTTGTTGTAGCTAAATCTTCAATTGCTTCGGTATTTGTGGAAGTCGTTGTTGTTGTAATATTTAAATTTATGTTATTTAAATTGATTTGATTGAAATCTTCTGCCAGTGCTGCCTGCTGGCCCTTCTTGTCTACAATCATTATTTGTTGCTTTTGTTGTTGTTGTAGTTTTAGTTACAATTGATAATAAACAGTATTATGAAACGATAGATGAACGTTGTTGTTATTTGCCTGTCGATGACTGTTTTATAGTAATAATGATGATAATAATGATGGCCTGGTGATGATGATTTGGTTTTTTGAAGGGAGGGAACTAAATAGCCACTGAACTGTTGATTTTTTATATGAAGTAGTGTTATTATTATTGCCAATTGTTGTTTTGTTTTTTTTTTCTCAATTTTTATTAAATTATTTCTTTTGTAAAACATTCGTCTTATTTAACTTCAAGGAACATTCTCGTTACGTTTTTTACTCTATTTAAAATGTTAATTTTATCACTTTATCTGTAAATAGCAGGTGTGTTGGTTTTTTATTAAAAACAACAATTTACATTTAACTTTTTATTTTTAAAAAATTAAAATTTTTTCTTATTTTTCAATAAGTTTAAGTTAAAATTTACTAAATATTCTATTTTTATTTAGTTTCGCAAAAAAATTTAAAACACCTTTTTAAACACGGATATTTTTCTAATTTATTTTTCAATATTCTAATATATTTTTTCATCTGTTTTTTGTTTTTCAAGTACAATGTTCATATTTATACAACAAAACTATAAAAAAATGTTTTATAAATAATTTATGTCTAGTAAATATTTTAATTTAATTTTTTGTGTCATTTGCAATTGTTTATCTTAAACATCTGTGTTTTTTCTTTATATTTTATTAATTTTTATTTAACATTTTTATTAAACTATGTCTTTACCTTATAGTTTATTTACTTTGTTTTTATTTAATTGTCGTTTTTTTTTTTTTTTTGAATATTTTAAATAATTACATTGTATTTAGTAGCTTTTAGTAATTAATATTTAGCCCAGAAAACCAGACAAAAATTTAAAACAGTGAAATGACAAATTGTTGATATTAATATAAATGTTATTTTAGCTTTATTTAAATATACTTCAATATTGTTCAACAATAAATAAATACCGAAATACTCATGAAAAAAACGCGATTTTTGGGTTAACACTTTATCAGTGTTTAAACTTTTATCTTTGTGGTTTATCTTAATTTCGTAAGGGTTGCCGAGAGAGATTATTTGCTATTTCCGAACCATAAAACTTTTAGACCGGAAATATGTTCCTTTAAAAACAGAAACAGACCAAGTAAGTTCTCAAAAACTCTATGTCCATGTAACTGTTATATTCGAGAATCGGTTACCGAGTTCTTAATGAAATTTAATTTCAAATTTATTAACTCTGATATCTGCTGCCTTTTTAAATACTATTAAAATTATTTACTAACAGACCCTCAAAATCTAAGGATTTAAGAAGAGAATTATAATATATAGAATATATCCATTTCTTGTTTCTGTGGACTAAGTTGAATACCCCTTTTTTCCAAACTTTATAAAAAATATAGCCCATTTATTCCTTTAATCAGTAAAGGATTTTAAGCTTTAACATTATAATTGCTTCCTTTATAAGTAGATTCTTCAACTGAATTTTGTGAAAATTTGCTTAGAAAAGTAGAACCCGGAGAACCATTTCTAGTTTAAAGAAATGACGTATATATACCTGATGTTGTAAAGAGTGTCCATAGTGACTGTTATCATGTGCTATATATTACGGACCAACTAAAAGTAATCTGTTGGAAAAGTTATTCAAAATTTATAAGGGAGTTATAAATCTATATGTGTATCTCCTTGTCTAACGATTTTGGCTAATTTATTGCTAAAGTGGGGCAATTTCAGCGTAATATCTTGGTATTTTATCCAGAGATTGTATTTTACATATTTTTTGAGACCCAACCGACCCAGAAGAACCATTTTCCATATACGACAAGTTTTACGAAATGAGGTATCTATACCTGATGTCGTAAACAGTGATTATAGTGACTGTAATCATGTGCTATATATGTATGTCTTACGGACTAACTAAAAGTTGTCTGTTGGAAGAGTTATTAAAATTTTATAAGGAAGTTACGAATGTAGACATCGATCTCCTCCTCTAACGATTTTGGCAAATTTATTTCTATTGTGGGGCAATTTCATTTCAATAATATCTTGGTATTTTATCCAGAGATTGTGTTTTACATATCTTTTGAGAGCCACTCGATCCAGGAGAACTATTTTCTATATATCACGAGTCTTACAAAAAGTGGCTATAGTGACTGTTATCATGCGCTATATATGTATTACGGAAATCGATTTCTTACAATCGTGGGGTAATTTCTGCGTAATATCTTGGTATTTTATCCAGAGATTCTATTTGAGATATCTTTTGACAAGTTGGTGGATATTACCGGATCCAACTACTACAAAAAGCGTTAAAAAGTCGCCCTATTGATATTGATTGGCCATTTTAGGTGGAACCATGTACTGCCGAGTACTCGAGTTATCTAATATCTGACCATTGCCGTCCGATGCTTAACTTCCGAGATGCAAAAACATCGCTTCGGTATACAACCACGCAGAGGCCATCCCCTCTATTGATTCGGCAGCAGCACCTAGAGATGTAATCGGCAGATCGTAATACGAATCCATCAAATAAGTAGAGGATATGTTCTTACTCACAAAGAACACAGTGTGGTAAATCTGGTATGAACAGAGTAAAACCTGAACATACCAGGACAAGGAAGGAAAATTCAACGGTAACATAAGATAGCTTACATCCATCACTATTCAACCCAGCACACTTCTCGTTCATCCGCTAAATTCGATCTAGTTATACGGATGCGTGAGGCCCGCGTACTCCTATATCAATCCCGTATCATGTAGACTTAACACCAACTCATTTCAAACGCTTAGTCCCACAGTCACTCTTCTGTGGGGTATCTGTTGTTTTGGCAACAGTGCCAAACTTACTCCGAATTATAGATTTTACCGTACATCAGTATTTTAACCGACATTCTCTTCCCGTGAATTTGGTTTTTAAACCATGTGCACACCGAAGGGATCTCTCAAATAATCGGGAAAAGACAAAGTCTGATAAACTATAACCTTCGGGATACCGCTTCCCTTGGTACCAGATTAGGTGGTTCTCTGGTTCGACCCCATGTCAAATTATTCCAAAGAAAGAACGAGGATACATTTGATCATCACCAGTTTATAGTCCCGCCATGCTAGAGGTTTTGTTAGCATCTCTTTTCCCCTGGATTGCAATAACACCAAGATGGGGGTTTCATTTCATGCCCCGGGGGAATGATAAGGAGATAAATTGATCTTAATATATAAAGGTTTGTTCTGGCTCCTAGTGACTTTCTTTTGGTTTAAAAGACTTCTTTAGAAAAACATATATTATCCAAATATTGGAAATGAGATAGAATTTGTAAGTTCAACCTGTGATTTGCCGCAGCAGGTTCATATAGTGAATGATCCTAATGAAATATATCATATCGGTCGAACATTAAAGGACTCCCGAGAGCTACATTGCTAAAACATTGCAAATCGCTTGTTTCGACTTCTTATTATGTATGTATGTCGGAAAATATGCAATTAGATCATTAAGGACTACCATGTTCCGACTTCTTATTGTATATGCCGAAATATAACCAACATGTGGATTCATATAAAACGTAAAATCACAAAAAATCTCCATCTGGTGATAAATATGGTTCCATAACTGTCTGAAATGTTAAGTAACTTTTGGATAAACAATTTTGAGGATAAAATGGTGGCATTCACACGTTTTAATGAAACTACTCCAATCCTTTTAATTTGAACATTATTAAAGGATTAGGATCAGGGTTCTAAAATTTTAACATGATCATGCCTAAGAAGCGAATATATTGACATATTTTAGGTCTTCGTAGCAAGATACGATTTTGGAATAAAATAGAATAAAATTTTTTCATAATTTGTTTTAAAAGCACTGAAAAATATTTAAAGAGGTCAAGTGACATGACCTTTTCTTGCAAGTTATTTAAAAATTTTCTTCAGTTTACCACTGTAGTATTTCTTAGGTGGTACGTCCAATGTCATGTCATAATGGACTCACATGGACTCTGCGACACTTTTAATACAAGAATATTAGATTAGGATTTAATATAGTTACTTTTAACTTTGGTTTATGTTGCATTTGGGATTGCCTGAAAAAAGTATTGTATATAGACTGTATTGGGCCGGGTGTAGGAGTTTTATACTTTGATATTTCGAACGCTGTCCTTCCATTAATGTCATGGACATTAATGGACTTTTAATGTCCATGACACACTATCACCTTGTGTCTTAATAATTTAAATTTCTCTATGCTGGCAACCCCAATTGATTAATGAAACGTATGTATAAGTTCCAAGACAAGTTCCCCGAAAAAATTGAATTGAAAACGGGTGTTAGTGATTTTTTTTTATCGTTTGTTTGTGATACTTAAAACGTGTCTCACATTAACAATCAAAAAAATACTTAAAGACACAGAAAAAAAAGTGACAAAAAAATATGAAATTGTATGAAGAATATTGAACAACAAAAACAAATAGACGCCGCATTTTGACATTAATTTTTCGTGTTTTTATTCTTATTTTTTTCGTGTTTTTTTCGATTGGATTTTGTAAACCACTTTGTGCACACACTCAAAATTATTATTAAGAAAAATGAAATAAATTGTTAATTAATAAAAAAAAAATCCCCCCCTTAATTAATGGCGGTTTAAAATATTAAGAGTATTATTAATATGATGGTTTAACGTTATTTTGCATATTATTATTATTGTTTTTATTAGCATAAATTGAATTTAAATTATTTCAAAAGAAAGAAACGTCAAACATAAAAACAAAATGAAAAAATAACTTAAAAATACACTTGTTTAAATTAAACAATAATCATAAATACTAACAATTTGTATAGATTTCAAGGAATATTAAAAATATTTCTTTTAGCAATTCTTTCCTTGTTATTTATTTCTTTATTATTTTTTTTAAAAAAACACTTTAATAATTTCTTTGTTTACATCCACAAGAGATTTCTTCTTGTTAAATTCTTTAGTTGTTTATATATTTTTTGCTTTTAAAGTCTTTGATTATCAATAAATTTGTATTTAGTTTTGAATTGCAGATTGTCAAAAGCAAAAACAATCCTCTACACATTAAACGCTTAAGCGTATATTTAACTGTCACTTGTTTAGTAGTCGCGTGCCGAGTTGAACTTTCCAAAAAAAAAAAATCACATTCAAAATAAACCGTTTAGTTTAAAGACTCAACGTCTACTGAAATTTCAATACTCGCTTAAAGTTTTATTATGAATGGTTTTGAATGAAAATGCATCTCGTTTGAGTAATTGTTCTCGTTACATGATATATAAAACTCACACTCACGTTCACGCTCACTCACTCTCTTTCATTTCAAGAGTCAAAATGAAAATATAAATAGAGCCCAAGATCCGTCACAGAAAATCATTGATCAACAAATACTTACTACACATTCGAAAAGTATCTGTATTTTTAAATTTGTTTGTTTTGCTTTACGCTTTCTCTCTTATCAATTTAAATTTGTTTTTGTTGTTGTTAGAATGTTGATTTGTATTATTGTTTACACTTAATTGACAGTGGGTCAAAAGACAGCATATGCCAGTTTAATAACTTTTGATCATAATCTTTTCAGTTCTTAAATTTTTTAATGAGTTTCATAATAACGATAATAAGGAGATATCGGGGTTACTGGAAGTAATAACTGGGTCTAAGGCAGACACGCATGTATACTGTCGTAGTTACAAATAGAGGGAAAAGGGTCTTCTATCTTCTCTGCTAATGCCCTGCTCTAGCCGCCAAGAGAAACAGATTCCTTGGCCATTACTTCATATCCAACCTTAGTGAGTTATCTGGGTCAAAACTCAATGCCTTTCTTAAATTTCTCACGGCTATATAGGTAAAGCCTGCATTCCTAAACAGCCTAAATGTCAAAGGGCTTTTTAAACTCAACAGAAAGGTAAAAACCCTGCGGCCAAAGGGTACTGTCAATCAAAAGTCACAATATTTATATTAAAACGGGAAATTGAGCTGAAACTAAAGACAGAACTATAAAGCCTCAAACTAGAGACTGCTCATTTAAGGCCCATTGCCTACTATTCGAGTGCAATGGCATGAATTCGTCTAATTGGATTAAGAACTATGTACCATCATTAAAGCCATGGACTAGGGCTGAACTCAGAGTCTTATCCCAAGAGGTTCCAGGGCGGAGATCAATGTCGTATAGTTGGAAAAAAGGCCGATAAGACAACATCAAGAGTGAGAAAAAGCCTTTCTGAAATGCTAGAAGATAGAGTAAAAATGGTTACTTTGACTCTGCCGCCCTTAAGGTTTTAAACTGTGACAGAATGACAACAATTCAGTCCGTCCATAAATTTTTGAAATGGTTGTAACCAAAGAGACATTTTTCATCATTATGTTTTATATTTTTCAATTTCAGATTCCCTTAAAAGAGTCATTGTCCTTCGAAACACATGCCAAGTTTTCCGCATTCAGAGGTTTGCTGATTGCCAGCATCTAGTCCTCCTCCTGTACGGTCTTATGAAGCTTAAATATTTTCAAAAAGAAGAGGGTAGTAGGAGTCATCATTCATCATCATTGCAGAATAAAGAAAAAGGTGTCGGGGGTCACAGCAGCTCCAACTTCATTCAGAACTATAGCAGCTGTCACGATAATTTTGATTTGAAAACAATTTTGCCGAGGGCATTACTAATCGAAGAATTGTTTATGAAGAGGGAAAACATGAAGTTTGTTCTCTAATTTCACATACTCTAATTTACATACTTTTGACGTTTCAGCCTTTAGAGGTTTGTTGGTTTTAATATTTTCAAAAGGAAGAGCTAGTCGGAGTCCTCATTCGAGTGCAAGCTATCTTGTCTAATCGATTTGCCGATCATGATTGTAGACTAATGAAAATGAACGGCGTCACTCTGAACTATGGCTACCATCACGGTACTTTTTGATTTTATAGAACTATGCAGAGGGCATTATCGATTGACTATAGCGTTTATAAAGAGAGAGAGAGAGAGAGAGAGATCATTAAATATGCTAACTTTAATTCTTGTTTATATGACAGTAATTAAGCGATCCCTTATGTAATAGAGTAATTGAAATTTAATGATTTAAAACCTGCGTCACTGTGTCAAAATACAGAGGACTATGAAATGTTAATTATTTCAAACACTATTTTAACGATTTCGATTATTTAAAAACATTTTCGAGATCAAAATTTGAATAATTGAATTGTTTGCATTTAAAATTATTGCTGCCATTTTTATAACATCCTATAATTAATTGTATTTCTTATTGAAAAGAAACACATGAAATTGCAACAATTAATACAATTTTAAATCAGCTATGTCGAACCTTATACACTCACCAACAAATATGAGGCTTAAGATTAAACGTAATGTCGGAAGATGGTCCTATATTTTGGCATTGCAGAATTATTACAAGATTTTACTCATTTGTATGTTGTTCATCATGTCCTTAGATGGTTTTCGGAATAGGTTTTTAGTAATGAAGTAACTTGGTTGGTTAGTTCGTTAGTTAGCTAGTTAGTTAGTAGTTAGTTAGTTAGTTAGTTAGTTAGTTAGTTAGTTAGTTAGTTAGTTAGTTAGTTAGTTAGTAGTTAGTTAGTTAGTTAGTTAGTTAGTTAGTTAGTTAGTTAGTTAGTTAGTTAGTTAGTTAGTTAGTTAGTAGTTAGTTAGTTAGTTAGTTAGTTAGTTAGTTAGTTAGTTAGTTAGTTAGTTAGTTAGTTAGTTAGTTAGTTAGTTAGTTAGTTAGTTTAGTTAGTTAGTTAGTTAGTTAGTTAGTTAGTTAGTTAGTTAGTTAGTTAGTTAGTTAGTTAGTTAGTAGTTAGTTAGTTAGTTAGTTAGTTAGTTAGTTAGTTAGTTAGTTAGTTAGTTAGTTAGTTAGTAGTTAGTTAGTTAGTTAGTTAGTTAGTTAGTTAGTTAGTTAGTTAGTTAGTTAGTAGTTAGTTAGTAGTTAGTTAGTTAGTTAGTTAGTTAGTTAGTTAGTTAGTAGTTAGTTAGTAGTTAGTTAGTTAGTTAGTTAGTTAGTTAGTTAGTAGTTAGTTAGTAGTTAGTTAGTTAGTTAGTTAGTTAGTTAGTTAGTTAGTTAGTTAGTTAGTTAGTTAGTTAGTTAGTTAGTTAGTAGTTAGTTAGTTAGTTAGTTAGTTAGTTAGTTAGTTAGTTAGTTAGTTAGTTAGTTAGTTAGTTAGTTAGTTAGTTAGTTAGTTAGTTAGTTAGTTAGTTAGTTAGTTAGTTAGTTAGTTAGTTAGTTAGTTAGTTAGTAGTTAGTAGTTAGTTAGTTAGTTAGTTAGTAGTTAGTTAGTTAGTTAGTTAGTTAGTTAGTTAGTTAGTTAGTAGTTAGTTAGTTAGTTAGTAGTTAGTTAGTTAGTTAGTTAGTAGTTAGTTAGTTAGTTAGTTAGTTAGTTAGTTAGTTAGTTAGTTAGTTAGTTAGTTAGTTAGTAGTTAGTTAGTTAGTTAGTTAGTTAGTTAGTAGTTAGTTAGTTAGTTAGTTAGTTAGTTAGTAGTAGTTAGTTAGTTAGTTAGTTAGTTAGTTAGTTAGTTAGTTAGTTAGTTAGTTAGTTAGTTAGTTAGTTAGTTAGTTAGTTAGTAGTTAGTTAGTTAGTTAGTAGTTAGTTAGTTAGTTAGTTAGTTAGTTAGTTAGTTAGTTAGTTAGTTAGTTAGTTAGTTAGTTAGTTAGTTAGTAGTTAGTTAGTTAGTTAGTTAGTAGTTAGTTAGTTAGTTAGTTAGTTAGTTAGTTAGTAGTTAGTTAGTTAGTTAGTTAGTTAGTTAGTTAGTTAGTTAGTTAGTTAGTTAGTTAGTTAGTTAGTTAGTAGTTAGTTAGTTAGTTAGTTAGTTAGTTAGTTAGTTAGTTAGTAGTTAGTTAGTTAGTTAGTTAGTTAGTTAGATTATTATCATAATTTTGTTACAAACGTAACGACAAATTCAATTTATCTCCCACGTTGGTTATAAAAATTCAAATGCCATCCATCTGGTTTATTAATTCACTCTTAATTAAATTAGAAACTTGGCAAAAAATCAAAAAACGTGTGATCAATGTTAAGATCAATTAAGCATAGACAAGGTCAAGGTTTCCAAAAACTGCACTTTCATACTTTTTACCCACTGTAACGAACAATGCTGGAAATGTTCATGCTCAAAACAGGGAGTATAAACATATTTTGGGGTTTTTTACTCAATACGATCGATACTTTTACGCTGCTTGCGCTCTTGTGAACTCATAAATTTATTTGTTTTCATGTTTCGGCAAATTTGTTGTGGTTGTTGTTGTAATTATTTGTTTATTAAACGAAATTCTTACTTCGATCGTGCGCGCTGACGTAGTATGTACTACATACAGTGTGTATGATGGGTGAGTGAGTGTGTTTGTTGTTTTCTGTTTGGTATTGATTTCTCATATAAACATTAATAATTATTTTATGACTATTGCTGCTGGTGTATTCGCATGAATAATAACAATAAAAGACAACAACAAAATATCTATGAGATATTCGCACATAGTTAGATCAATGAATGCATACAATATACAATAAGTGTGTGTAGTGAGTAAGTAAGTATTAGATTGATGGCTACAGATACATTTTTCATTTGTTATTAAGTATTATTGTACGTTTGAATTCTGAAAAATGAAATAAAATTTGAAAATAAATGTTTAAAAAATTGTTTTATTTCAGGGTTTTTATGCGTTCATTTACTGTGTGTTTTTTTTTTTCTAAGTTGAACTTGTACTTGTTGTTTCATTAATATAAAAATACTGTTTTTTTATTTTTTTTTAATTTATTTGCTCTGAATCTACACGGCCTGTTTGGTTTTTAAATCTATTTGCCAAAATAGCAAAAGTAGTTCTAGTTTTAATTTGTAACCACATTTATTTGTATGTCTGTCTATCTGTCCTCTGTCCGTCTAACTGCCAATATTGGCTAAATGTTGCATGTCCGTCCGTCCGTCAAATTGTCTAAGCTAAATGCGAGCAAATGTTAACTAAAATAATATTTCAATAACCTTACCATGGTAGTGAATAGTTGTCGTTGGTATTTTTTTTTATTTTTACGTAAAAAATGTGTGCAATGCGTTTAGTTCGTATATTAGTTAAGTCAGTTCACTTGATCGCTTGATAGCTCGCTCGCTCACTCATTTATTGGTTCATTCATCAGTCTGTTAAGCGGTCAGTGTCAGCGTCACAGTGTTTTGAACTGGAAAATGAGCATGAAATCAATGTAAGATCAATTACATGTTGTGTTTTTTTTTTCTCAATTTTTTTTTCAATTGTGAAAACTAATAATTATAATTTTTGGTTTTGACAAACAAAAATGAAAGCATTATTGTTTAAATTATGTTAAACAATATGATGTGTGTGTATTATTAGTTAATTCAATATGATAGCTACAGGATATGCTTTTGGCGGTATATAATTGACCTAATTCTTAAATGATTTGTTATTAACTGTTAACATTAATAAGCAAGTTTGATGTAGTCAATTTAATTTGACTATACGAGGGCAAACTGAAAATTGATTTCATTATGCCTATAATGATTTAAAATGCTATGCTTTTTTTGAATATATAGGTTGTCTCGAGGCTCTGAGACACTATATATAGTCAGAATAAAACAAACCGGAAATAAATGATGCCTCATATCACCTCTCTTAGGGAATGTATTGCTAATCAATGGTCAATTGGCTCTAGTTGAATTTTCTTAAAGCATAATCTATTATTTAATGTGATTCTCTTTATCAGTGATGTTTTCGTACGATCTTGAAAAACGGATGTTGGTTGATTGAAAGTTGACCAAAGACTTTCAATATCGTTATATAATTCTTTATAGATTCAGTGAAAATTTATTATTTTTCCAAATTCTCTGAATTACTGTTCTTAATTTAATTTTTTATTTAAATATTAATTTCTGTTTCACGATTTCTATTTATTTTTCCATGGTCCAGTTGTGGTCAAATATAATTATTTATGTTTAAACATTTTACAAATAAAACATTGTTTAATGATTAATGCACCAATTGTTTCTGTTATTTGCACTTATTTGGAAATAAATAATTAATCACAATTATATTACAGAAAAGCCCTATTGAAAGGTTAAATCGTACACCATTATATGTATATCCCAATTGAGTCAGATTTTATTTTCTAATGCAAATCAATCAGAATAAGATAGTTTAGATCATTAAAAGCGTAAAAGTCAATAAAAAATCAAATTTTCCGGGTGTTTCCAATAGCATATTTCCTTAGGGATCCCTTGGAAAATCTATTATATCAGCTAGACCATAAATCTACAGATCAAAATGAAGTGTACGTGGAATTTTATATTTACTAAATGTCTGATAATCGTGGTAGTTAACTATACGCAAATAGTCAAGAGTAGACGAGGAGATTTCGTTTTGTCACATACATACATATTGCTTTGAAATGGGGTTTGGAGGTTCTAGTATAGAGGCTTATTATTAAGAATAAATCTTGATTAAATTGCGTAATTTATCTTTGAAAGAAACCCTATTATGAGAGTTCTGTCATTCAATTATAGACCAAACCATTTGAAGATTGCAAGCAAAATATGAATTACTCAAGCAAATCTTGATAACAATTAACGACATCTTGGTAACAATATCCAGACCCCAACAAAGGCCTAGAATCACACAATGTTGCATTTATAACGAATACAAGAAAATCAGATTATGTTAATCCATCTATATCTATAGGTGGTGTAAATATTTACGAATCAGAAACACTTGATGTTATGGGCATAATAATACAGTGCGATATCTGCTGGACAAAAGACTAAACTAATACATAAATATATCGGATCTCCTAACTAAATAGCTTCAAAGTCTATCCATTGATTCATAGAGCAGCTAATCCATTGATTTCATTGTAATACTCTATTGCTCACAGGAGTGTGTTGTGGGTATAAATTAAAGCGTCCAGAATTAAACTTACCGGTTACATTGATAATGTTAAGGATATGTTAACGGTTTATCCCAGATATCACTTTAATAGGGTAGAAGGGGACCATACGCCACTTTTTTTTTTGAGGCGGCCTCAAATTAAAACCACAATACATATTCTTAATTTTTTCTTAGTTCGGAAACTTAGATATGTTGGCTTTAGTTTTATTCCTTTCAATCTTTCCTAAGTCATCCTCATGTACATATTTTTTTAACTTTTCCTCACTGACCAAAAAGGGCGATACCGCCCCATCCATGTGGTAAATGCTCCAAGGGGATGGGGCAGATTTGTCATTAGTAAAATAAAAGATAAAATTATAAAAATAAAAACTTTTTTGCTGTTTTATACTTTAATTCATTAAACAAAGTATAATAAACCAGATATTTATTGTTTATTTCACAAAACTTAACAAAAAAATTAAAACAAATTATTACTGATTTTTTTCTATATTTTAACAAAATTTTGTTCTACATCACCAATATATTTTTTCTATCACAAAAACTAAAAAGTTAGCACAAAAAGTCCACACAGTGAAATATTTTCACAGCCCTTTGAAAAACAATTAATTTTCAGGGATGATAGATAATCGATAAACGAAAACAAAATTTGATAATGCGATAAAATCGACTACTCAGTTTTCAAGTTATTCGCTATTGGCAGATGTGCCCCTATGGCTATGATCCCCCTTCCACCCTACTCCATAAAAAATTGAATACACAGTCTTCTGTCCTACGATACAGTGTCCTGTATTGACTGATACTAGCATTTGCTCTCTACGGAAGATTAAAAGAAAGCTTGACCAAGTAGATTTTGAGGTCTAAGAGGTGATTTCATTGAGTGACTTGACAGTAATGAAGTCAATCATTAGTTATATACTTACAATGACTTGACAATTTGTAATAGATATTCCATTAATTGCATCGATTTCCTAATCTCCAGTACTGCCTAGAGGTCTGACAGATTATTTCATTGAACAACAATTCTGTTGGGCCCTTCAATACAGTTCATTTTGAGGAGAGATACCATTAATGACGTTGATTTCCTAATCTCCAGAGTTGAGCCCATTAATACAGTTAATTTTGAACGAGTGACTTGATATTCTGCAAGAAAGATACCAGTAAAGATGCCGATTTCCTAATACCGCCTTATCGCATCCGTACTGTCTAATTCATCAGCTGTAATGTGATTGTGATTAGGAATCCATACTCGCAGTGGTCTCCGGGTAGATTACTGGTTAGTGTTCTAGTCTAATAGATCACAGGAGGGACGAGAGGGGACTAGGCGGAGGGGGGAGGAGGTGAGGCATAACTAACGAACGAACTATACGAACTAACTAACCGAACAACGAACGAACGAAACGAACGAACGAACGAACGAACGAACGAACGAAACGAACGACGAACGAACGAACGAACGAACGAACGAACGAACGAACGAACGAAGAACGAACGAACGAACGAACGAACGAACGAACGAACGAACGAAACGAACGAACGAACGAACGAACGAACGAACGAACAAGAACGAACGAACGAACGAACGAACGAACGAACGAACGAACGAAACGAACGAACGAACGAACGAACGAACGAACGAACGAACGAACGAACGAACGAACGAACGAACGAACGAAACGAACCAACGAACGAACGAAGAACGAAACGAACGAAGGAACGAACGAACGAACGACGAACGAACAACGAACGAACGAACGAACGAACGAACTAAACGAACGAACGAAACGAAACGAACGAACGAACGGAACGAACGAACGAACGAACGAACACGAAGAACGAACGAACGAACGAACGAAACGAACGAACGAACGAACGAACGAACGAACGAACGAACGAACGAACAAACGAACGAACGAACGAACGAAACGAAACGAACGAACGAACGAAACGAACGAACGAACGAACGAACGAACGAACGAACGAACGAACGAACGAACGAAACGAACGAACAAACGAACGAACGAACGAACGAAACGAACGAACGAACGAACGAACGAACGAACGAACGAACGAACGAACGAACGAACGAACGAACGAACGACGAACGACCGAACGAACGAACGAACGAACGAACGAACGAACGAACGAACGAACGAACGAACGAACGACGAACGAAGACGAACGAACGAACGAACGAACTAACGAACGAACGAACGAACGAAAACGAACGAACGAACGAAAGAACGAACGAACGAACGAACGAACGAACGAAAAAACGAACGAACGAACGAACGAACGAACGAACGAAACGAACGAACGAACGAACGAACGAACGAACGAACGAACGAAGAACGAACGAACGAACGAACGAAGAACGAACGAACCAACGAACGAACGAAACGAACGAACGAACGAACGAACGAACGAACGAACGAACGAACGAAACGAACGAAGAACGAACGAACGAACGAACGAACGAACGAACGAACGAACGAACGAACGAAACGAACGACGAACGAACGAACGAACGAACGAACGAACAACGAACGAACGAACGAACGAACGAAACGAACGAACGAACGAACGAAAGAAAACGAACGAACGAACGAACGAACGAACGAACGAAACGAACGAACGAACGAACGAACGAACGAACGAACGAAAACGAACGAACGAACGAACGAACGAACGAACGAACGAACGAACGAACGAAGAACGAACGAAAACGAACGAACGAACGAACGAACGAACGAACGAACGAACGAAACGAAACGAACGAACGAAACGAACGAACGAACGAACGAAGAACGAACGAACGAACGAACGAACGAACGAACGAACGAACGAACGAAACGAAACGAAACGAACGAAACGAACGAACGAACGAACGAAACAACGAACAACGAACGAACGAACGACGAACGAACGAACGAAACGAACGAAAAAACGAACAAACGAACGAACGAACGAACGAACGAACGAACGAACGAACAAGAACGAACGAACGAAAGAACGAACGAACAACGAACGAACGAACGAAACGAACGAACGAACGAACGAAAAGAACGAACGAACGAACGAACGAAACTAACGAACGAACGAACGAACGAACGAACGAACGAACGAACGAACGAACGAACGAACGAACGAACGAACGAACGAACGAACGAACGAACGAACGAACGAACGAAAACGAACGAACGAACGAACGAACGAAAGAACGAACGAAAACGAACGAACACGAACGAACGAACGAACGAACGAACGAACGAAAAACGAACGAACGAACGAACGAACTAAACTAACTAACACGAACTAACGAATAACTAAAACGAACGACTAACTAACTAACTAACTAACTAACTAAACTAAAACTAACTAACTAAGTAACTAACCAACTAACTAACTAACTAACTAACTACAAGTCGCAATTTTAAGATAATTTTATAAAATTTTGCATGTACTCTTCTTTTACTATTTCCATTATTTAGCGTAGCCATACAACCGAATAGGGCTTTTGACCTCATAACTATGTAAAATGTTCTTGTATCCCTAATCCCCAAAAACTTAGTTTTATATAAGTATAACTGATATTGCCGATTTTCGTAATGGGCGGATAGATAGATTTAAATCCATCTACCAACATTTATAAGGATAGGCCCATATTTACCCTTGCCCTGATATAAGCCCTCTTTCAGAAAATCGTTTTTTAAGTCTACTAATTGTAAAAATATTTCTGAATTTGTATAAAAACTTAGTTTAACTTACGTTATGGTAAGGAACTCCTTAACTAAACGAGTCTCCATTTTCAGTAAAATAAAGAAAAGAGTTTAGGTGGGTGTGCTAATACCATGTAAGAACCAAAGAAGTTTGTAGGTTGATAAAATAAACCCCTAAAATTCAAAAAAAAATCTTTCTGTCAAAAATGAAAAGAGGTTTTTAAACATCTCAATGAAATATTTTCACACCCCTGCTCTTGGGCGTGGGAAATTACTTCAAATAAAAGATAAAATTTATCAGTTCAAGTTTGTATTCTTTAAATATAGATATCTTAAACTCTTTTTTTCAAAATTAATAGTATTTGAAGCATAAATTCAAACAAATACCACCGACTAATGGCAAAAAGGTAGGTGGTGGTGGTTAGTGGTGACATAAAACATAATACAGCCTAAGGTCTCGTCAGAAAAAAAGAAAAAAATTACATGGTTTCTCAACTTGTTTTGTGTAAACATTAATAGGTCACTTATCTAACAGTTGATTTGTTAAATTATGTTTAATCGATCATATTTTTTTTCCATTTTCAAAAAAGTCGTTTGATAAGACTTTAAAAAAAAACATTAATCTCCCACAAAGGCGAGTAAAAAGTTGTATGGCATACGAGACAGCACATAAACTTTTAGGCTTAAATTTTGTTTAAAAACATGATTTTGACAGTCAACAATACTGGTAACCGATACATTTGTCTAGAATTATTGGCTGGCCTTTTAAAGTTTTAACAAAAAAATAAATAAAAATAAAATAATGCACGTAATTAAAAGATTTGAATAATTAATGTACTTCTCCGTGAGTAAATATCAATACAACTGATGATTTAATAATTAAATGATTGATTAGAATTTAATAGAAAGTAGGCAAAAAGTGTGTAATTAATTTGGGATTTATAGAAATATTTAAAAAAAAAATTTAACTAATTTTTTTTACAAAATTTATTTCAAAACATGTTAGCTATTTTAAATCTAATAAAAAAATTTCTAATTTAACAATTTGTTATTTTCATTGTTTTGTAACTATTCAGTTGTTATAACTAATATTTCATTAACTTATTGTTTCTTTAAAGAATGTTAAGAAAAACACGTAGTGTTATTAAAAAATTCCTTTATAATATTTTAACAAAAATGTAGTTTTAACAAATTTTTAAATTCTATTAAAATAATTGTTATTTATGGTTTTCAAATTAGTTTAATAGTTGTCATTTAGAGGTTTTTTTTTTGTAAAGTTTTGAATAAATAATGTTTATTTTCCAACATTTCAAGAAAATTCAAATATTTCCCAGCAAAAACTTGGCAATGACTTGTATTTACTCAACAACTTACGTTAGTTAGTTTCTTAGATATCTATAGAATTTCATCGTGGTATTAGTGTTAATAAGTGAATTTTGACCATCAAGTCATTTTCTGAAGAGGACTATGCTTGTGTGCTAAGGTAAAAAGAGGGTAATGGACCGATTTTAATCATTTTCTATAGTCCTTGGGTCAAAAAACTTTAATCAAATTTTCTTGAAATTACTACCTATGGAGTGCGCAAAAGGTTTACATGGACACGCTCTACGGACAGAAATAACAAAATCGAATCAGAAAGTGATTCTGATACTTTAACTACACCTATCTATAATTCTAGATTTGGCAACTAATCTACATATGTCGGAGGTAATTTATGATATCTTTAAGTGGAGTGAGAAAAGAGATCTGATAAAACAACCCTACCAAAGTCGTTAGTTAGTAGTTAGTAGTTAGTTAGTTAGTTAGTTAGTTAGTAGTCAGTTAGTTAGTTAGTTAGTTAGTTAGTTAGTTAGTAGTTAGTTAGTTAGTTAGTTAGTTAGTTAGTTAGTAGTTAGTAGTTAGTTAGTTAGTTAGTTAGTTAAGTAGTTAGTTAGTTAGTTAGTTAGTTAGTTAGTTAGTGTTAGTTAGTTAGTTAGTTAGTTAGTTAGTTAGTTAGTTAGTTAGTTAGTTAGTTAGTAGTAGTTAGTAGTTAGTTAGTTAGTTAGTTAGTTAGTTAGTAGTTAGTTAGTTAGTTAGTAGTTAGTAGTTAGTTAGTTAGTTAGTTAGTTAGTTAGTTAGTTAGTGTAGTTAGTTAGTTAGTAGTTAGTTAGAGTTAGTTAGTTAGTTAGTTAGTTAGTAGTTAGTTAGTTAGTTAGTTAGTTAGTTAGTTAGTTAGTTAGTTAGTTAGTTAGTTAGTTAGTTAGTTAGTTAGTTAGTTAGTTAGTTAGTTAGTTAGTTAGTTAGTTAGTTAGTTAGTTAGTTAGTTAGTTAGTTAGTTAGTTAGTTAGTTAGTTAGTTAGTTAGTTAGTTAGTTAGTTAGTTAGTTAGTTAGTTAGTTAGTTAGTTAGTTAGTTAGTTAGTTAGTTAGTTAGTTAGTTAGTTAGTTAGTTAGTTAGTTAGTTAGTTAGTTAGTTAGTTAGTTAGTTAGTTAGTTAGTTAGTTAGTTAGTTAGTTAGTTAGTTAGTTAGTTAGTAGTTAGTTAGTTAGTTAGTTAGTTAGTTAGTTAGTTAGTTAGTTAGTTAGTTAGTTAGTTAGTTAGTTAGTTAGTTAGTTAGTTAGTTAGTTAGTTAGTAGTTAGTTAGTTAGTTAGTTAGTTAGTTAGTTAGTTAGTTAGTTAGTTAGTTAGTTAGTTAGTTAGTTAGTTAGTTAGTTAGTTAGTTAGTTAGTTAGTTAGTTAGTTAGTTAGTTAGTTAGTTAGTTAGTTAGTTAGTTAGTAGTTAGTTAGTTAGTTAGTTAGTTAGTTAGTTAGTTAGTTAGTTAGTTAGTTAGTTAGTTAGTAGTTAGTTAGTTAGTTAGTTAGTTAGTTAGTTAGTTAGTTAGTTAGTTAGTTAGTTAGTTAGTTAGTTAGTTAGTTAGTTAGTTAGTTAGTAGTTAGTTAGTTAGTTAGTTAGTAGTTAGTTAGTTAGTTAGTTAGTTAGTTAGTTAGTTAGTTAGTTAGTTAGTTAGTTAGTTAGTTAGTTAGTTAGTTAGTTAGTTAGTTAGTAGTTAGTTAGTTAGTTAGTTAGTTAGTTAGTTAGTAGTTAGTTAGTTAGTTAGTTAGTAGTTAGTTAGTTAGTTAGTTAGTTAGTTAGTTAGTTAGTTAGTTAGTTAGTTAGTTAGTTAGTTAGTTAGTTAGTTAGTTAGTTAGTTAGTTAGTTAGTTAGTTAGTTAGTTAGTTAGTTAGTTAGTTAGTTAGTTAGTTAGTTAGTTAGTTAGTTAGTTAGTTAGTTAGTTAGTTAGTTAGTTAGTTAGTTAGTTAGTTAGTTAGTTAGTTAGTTAGTTAGTTAGTTAGTTAGTTAGTTAGTTAGTTAGTTAGTTAGTTAGTTAGTTAGTTAGTTAGTTAGTTAGTTAGTTAGTTAGTTAGTTAGTTAGTTAGTTAGTTAGTTAGTAGTTAGTTAGTTAGTTAGTTAGTTAGTTAGTTAGTTAGTTAGTTAGTTAGTTAGTTAGTTAGTTAGTTAGTTAGTTAGTTAGTTAGTTAGTTAGTTAGTTAGTTAGTTAGTTAGTTAGTTAGTAGTTAGTTAGTTAGTTAGTTAGTTAGTTAGTTAGTTAGTTAGTTAGTTAGTTAGTTAGTAGTTAGTTAGTTAGTTAGTTAGTTAGTTAGTTAGTTAGTTAGTTAGTTAGTTAGTTAGTTAGTTAGTTAGTTAGTTAGTAGTTAGTTAGTTAGTTAGTTAGTTAGTTAGTTAGTTAGTTAGTTAGTTAGTTAGTTAGTTAGTTAGTTAGTTAGTAGTTAGTTAGTTAGTTAGTTAGTTAGTAGTTAGTTAGTTAGTTAGTAGTTAGTTAGTTAGTTAGTTAGTTAGTTAGTTAGTTAGTTAGTTAGTTAGGTAGTTAGTTAGTTAGTTAGTTAGTAGTAGTTAGTTAGTTAGTTAGTTAGTTAGTTAGTTAGTTAGTTAGTTAGTAGTTAGTTAGTAGTTAGTTAGTTAGTTAGTTAGTTAGTTAGTTAGTAGTAGTAGTTAGTTAGTTAGTTAGTTAGAGTAGTTAGTTAGTTAGTTAGTTAGTTAGTTAGTTAGTTAGTTAGTTAGTTAGTTAGTGTTAGTTAGTTAGTTAGTTATAGTTAGTTAGTTAGTAGTAGTTAGTTAGTTAGTTAGTTAGTTAGTTAGTGGTTGTCATTCCGTGGATGATTTTTATCCAAGAAAATAAAACTGATTGTTGTTTCTCCAATCAATATGTTCTGATACTTACTTAGCATCCCTTATTATTATATCGGGGAGTCTCCAGTGCTGTTGCTACCTCAACAGAAGTTATTGACATTGTGGTTAAGGTATACTTTTTTCTGTCGGGTCTACCACTTATGTCTTTAGATGTTGTTGCCGAAACACCAAGGCCATCTCAGTAGTGTGGTTCTGAGATTTATGAGATTGAAAAAATTCACTTTTGTGAGTCCTTGGAGGATGATGTTGCTTCGGTATGACAACGTTGTTCCGTCTCCCCAATCAGGCAGAAGTCTAGTGGAAAATCAAGCACGACAGTTGACTCAACTGCTACTGACTCAACTGTGTAATTGCCTCCTCCTTGTCGGAGTCTTCATTTTGTTATACTTCTTAAGGGGAGATTGACCGTCCTTAATCGATCCAGTGGATTTCCTATAAGTTTGTATATAAAACTCAATGTTAATGCCAATTGTAATCAATTTTTTATTACAAATAAATTGTTTTGAAAATAAAAATTGTGTGAAATACAAAAATTACATAGAATTTTGATAATCTTTAAACTTGCCACACAAGGCAAAATAAAAAAAAAAACAATTAATCACTAAATAATGCAAATTAGGTTTTAGTGATAATTCACACATGTGTTTCCCCTAAATTTGAAAAAAGAACACTAAATAAATTCAATGTCCAACATATTTATTTGCAATTAAAAGTGAAACCCCCTAGATTTTGCATAAAACTGCTTTATCGCCCGTAATATACTCTAAATCTAAATGATTCAACTAAGATCCAAAAAAGCTGATAGAAAAACGAACAAAAAAATTGTACCTGACCAACTAAATTAAGGTTTTTTTTTGTTTATAAGTAATTTCAATTTCACTTTATTTCATTTCACGTCAAATAGGTCGCTTTATTGTTTATGGGACATGTCGTATAATCGTACATGGAATATTTTATTTATATATTTTTTAAAGTTTTTTTTTTAATTACGAAATCGTTAAGCGGCATAATAAGCGAATGCTATGGAATTGCAAAAAAAAAGTCAAAAATAACAAGAAAACAAATAACTTATTTAAATTATTTCTAAAGTAAACAAATAAAATTATAAATATTGAAAAATGTACAAAAATTATGGTAACTATTTCATTTAGTTATTTGTATTTAATTTAATTGTTGTAGCTTTAAAAATTAATTGCGTGCATAATTGACTGTTTTTTTCTGTTCGTAGTAATTTATTCAATTCTGTTAACTATTAGTGCAGTAATGCTGACATTGATCAAGACAAATGAAATCGCATGTTCATTTTATGCTCAAGTATATTTTAGTTTATTTATATTTAATCATGGCCACTGACCGTTATATTACTTGCAAAACTTGAAAAATGCCATGATTGTTGTAATTTTAATTGTAAATTTTTTAATATTCTTCTTTGGTCAATGGGATGAAAAAAGTTTCCTGATTCGCAAATTCTTCTATAAAGATCTATAAGAGGAATTAACGACCAACAAGTTTAGAATGACATATTTGGATCTAATTTTGTCGACAGCCTGGCAACGATAGCGTTTCACTGTCATTTCCGTATACGGAATATATGCTTCACATTCCTCAGAATCTGTTCGTTATATTGTACAGCTGTGCCCTTTGTGTCGGACTTATTCATTCTGAAAAGGCTTAAAATTTGGAATAACATAGCTCCCAGAATGTTTGGATTATATTTTGATGAAATCCAAGACAGATAAAGTGTTCTATGTTTCACTGTCCTCTCCGTATGCTCTATATTCACCTGATTTCGTTCGTCCAATTTTTATAATTGCGCACAGATTTCTAGTCGTAGTTCGTTAGAGTTTTTCAAATAGTGTTCCTGAGGGTTGTAAAATTTGGAATAACATCGCTCTCAAATTATTCGAATCGTATTTTGACGAAAGCCTGCCAAGACAAAGAAAGTGTTCTGGTCCCAAATTACGGCATACGATATCGATCGAAATCTCAATAGAATCTAAATGGAGATTTCGATCGATATCGTATGCCATAATTTGGGCCCTGTGTTTCACTGCTCTCTCTGCATCCAATTTCTATAATTGTGCTCTTATTCATTAAGCCATAATATCGCTAAAGTATTCTTTTAAGGTTTTCTTGTAGTCCAACCTTGTCAGCTGATATCCTACTAATAGTCTTCTGGCAGTCATGTTTATCTCTATTGTCCGTGAAATAACGTACTTCCCCCTGGAATGTAGAATTGAGATTAGGTATATTTTCGTTTTTTCAATGTAAATCCTCAAACCTGGTTTGTGGCCCAGTTAAGAGTCATCCGTGCACCAACACATTTTCACAGGGATTTGATCTAATGTTCAGCTTGATCACGATAGCTATCTCGAATCAATGTACAACTATTCTTACATTTCTGGTATGCGATCGGACATGCGTGTAGTATGTACCAAATAACCGTCCAATATGTCCAGTATATCCTACATGTTCTGTAATCAACTTTGGTCAATGCAACAAAAGGTAAAAGCCGCTCAACTATAAGTGCGGACTTGTGCCAATTGGATCCAGAAATGTTTCCAACATATTCGCAGAACTTCCTAAGGTGTAATATAATAACTTTTTTCCACAAAAGGACACCAGATTATGGAAGTGTAAGTTAAAATGGGTCTAATAACACTTATATAAAGCCACCATATCATAAGAACCCATTTCAGGCATATGGTTCTTCCACATAGCGGCCAACATAGATATGTTTTGAGGATTTTCTGATGAACAACTATGTCTAGGTTTTTAACAATAGCGGTACTGATATCGTCCTGTGTAAGTACCGGAGCTGAGGCAGGAATTTTCCTTTTTTTTTTTTGTTGAAATGACAGATTTCCATATACGTTGAAGTTTAATATCCTTAGGAGAGTCATGGTTACCCAATGTAATGGCGATAAAATCCCACTCTGAGGTGTTTATGCACATATGATCGATCCAGTCTGGTGTCTTTTGATCTATCTGGTACCGCTCTGAGGATCGAATATAAAGCACTTTGGATATAAATGCAGTCTGCAACGTAATGAACAGCCTTATCCAATACCGTTTTCACTGATCTACCCTTTACATAAGAACGTTGTTTATATTTCTAATCTTCGCCCGATATTCTTCTTTTAACCATGTTATAGACTATCCATTCGAAGGTTTTAGAAAGAAAATAAAGGACGAAAGGCTTATAGGACTTTGGCGTCGCGTAACTTGGCTTAACAGTTTTGAGAATTGACTCACACCAATCCCAGGCGACAGACCCTTATAGAGTGTTTGATTACAAAAGATTCGATCAAGTTGAATTTGGCTAATAAATCTACTTTTGTCAATACGATCAATACAATTTTGATTCCTGACCATGAAAGTTGTAACGATTTTCTCTAATCAAAAAAGTATTCATTATTTTAACAAATTCGGTGCAGACTGAAAGATATACATATGATCGTGCCATACATATGGGCTTTCATATATTTTTTCGCACTAAAATGTCAAAATGTTTTTAAAAGAGTTAAAGTAATTTTATTAGTTTTTTATTTACAAACAAATTAAAATCATATAAGCCAATAATAGCTTTTTTGGGTTATTGTTCCAGCGCCTTCCACAAACAAATTTTGTTTGAACATGCCTCACTTGTTGTAATAATAGCATTCAAATTCATTGCTTTCATTATGAAAATAATCATTAAATAAATCAACATTTTTTTGACAACTTTCACCTCACGATTAAAAATTAACGAAATAATTTATAATTACAAAAGTTTGGAATGGAATACAAATTGCATGCGTTTCCGATTATTTAAAAAAAAAACTTGATTTAATGATCATGCGACAAATATACATCAAAAGTATTAATAACTAAGTAACTATATTTATTAATTTAAAAAAAAAATGGAAAATAGAATGTTTGTATTATGAAATATTTAAAAAAAACATAATCTGCCACGACGTAAAAATACAACAATATACTGGGATGAATATGAATAGCATAGTAAAAGATAACAATTCGAAAAGTCTAATGAGACTCCTGAAAACTTTTATGTGAACAGTTTGAGATATTCATTTAGAAAAGTTGGAAAACCTGGAAAGCCGATACCTAATGCTTATCGTTCTTTCCAGTCAAAATTTTGAAATGGAGGACAATCAACAGTCTAGTCTATAGTCTAGTCTATAGTCTAGTCAATAGTCTAGTCTATAGTCTAGTCTATAGTCTAGTCTATAGTCTATTCTATAGTCTAGTCTATAGTCTAGTCTATAGTCTAGTCTATAGTCTAGTCTATAGTCTAGTCTATAGTCTAGTCTATAGTCTAGTCTATAGTCTAGTCTATAGTCTAGTCTATAGTCTAGTCTATAGTCTAGTCTATAGTCTAGTCTATAGTCTAGTCTATAGTCTAGTCTATAGTCTAGTCTATAGTCTAGTCTATAGTCTAGTCTATAGTCTAGTCTATAATCTAGTCTATAGTCTAGTCTATAGTCTAGTCTATAGTCTAGTCTATAGTCTAGTCTATAATCTAGTCTATAATCTAGTCTATAGTCTAGTCTATAGTCTAGTCTATAGTTTAGTCTATAGTTTAGTCTATAATCTAGTCTATAGTCTAGTCTATAGTCTAGTCTATAGTCTAGTCTATAGTCTAGTCTATAGTCTAGTCTATAGTCTAGTCTATAGTCTAGTCTATAGTCTAGTCTATAGTCTAGTCTATAGTCTAGTCTATAGTCTAGTCTATAGTCTAGTCTATAGTCCTAGTCTATAGCGTATCCTATAGTCTAGTCTATAGTCTAGTCTATAGTCTAGTCTATAGTCTAGTCTATCGTCTAGTCTATAGTCTAGTCTATAGTCTAGTCTATAGTCTAGTCTATAGTCTAGTCTATAGTCTAGTCTATAGTCTAGTCTATAGTCTAGTCTATAGTCTAGTCTATAGTCTAGTCTATAGTCTAGTCTTATAGTCTAGTCTATAGTCTAGTCTATAGTCTAGTCTATAGTCTAGTCTATAGTCTAGTCTATAGTCTAGCTATAGTCTAGTCTATAGTCTAGTCTATAGTCTAGTCTATAGTCTAGTCTATAGTCTAGTCTATAGTCTAGTCTATAGTCTAGTCTATAGTCTAGTCTATAGTCTAGTCTATAGTCTAGTCTATAGTCTAGTCTATAGTCTAGTCTAGTCTAGTCCTAATCTGTCTATAGTCTAGTCTATAGTCTAGTCTATAGTCTAGTCTATAGTCTAGTCTATAGTCTAGTCTATTATCTAGTCTATAGTCTAGTCTATAGTTAGTCTATAGTCTATATAGTCTAGTCTATAGGTCTAGTCTATTAAGTTAGTCTATTAGTCTAGTCTAGTCTAGCTATAGTCTAGTCTATGTCTAGTCTATAGTTAGTCTATAGTCTAGTCTATAGTCTAGTCTATAGTCTAGTCTATAGTCTAGTCTATAGTCTAGTCTATAGTCTAGTCTATCGTCTAGTCTATATAGTCTAGTCTATAGTCTCGTCTATAGTCTATCTAAGTTAGTCTATAGTCTAGTCTATAGTCTAGTATATAGTCTAGTCTATAGTCTAGTCTATAGTCTAGTCTATAGTCTAGTCTATAGTCTAGTCTATAGGTCTAGTCTAAGTCTAGTCTATAGTCTAGTCTCTAGTCTAGTCTATAGCTAGTCTATAGTCTAGTCTAGTCTAGTCTATAGTCTAGTCTATAGTCTAGTCTATAGTCTAGTCTATAGTCTAGTCTATAGTCTAGTCTATAGTCTAGTCTATAGTCTAGTCTATAGTCTAGTCTATAGTCTAGTCTATAGTCTAGTCTATAGTCTAGTCTATAGTGTAGTCTATAGTCTAGTCTATAGTCTAGTCTATAGTCTAGTCTATAGTCTAGTCTATAGTCTAGTCTATAGTCTAGTCTATAGTCTAGTCTATAGTCTAGTCTATAGTCTAGTCTATAGTCTAGTCTATAGTCTAGTCTATAGTCTAGTCTATAGTCTGGTCTATAGTCTAGTCTATAGTCTAGTCTATAGTCTAGTCTATAGTCTAGTCTATAGTCTGGTCTATAGTCTAGTCTATAGTCTAGTCTATAGTCTAGTCTATAGTCTAGTCTATAGTCTAGTCTATAGTCTAGTCTATAGTCTAGTCTATAGTCTAGTCTATAGTCTAGTCTATAGTCTAGTCTATAGTCTAGTCTATAGTCTAGTCTATAGTCTAGTCTATAGTCTAGTCTATAGTCTAGTCTATAGTCTAGTCTATAGTCTAGTCTATAGTCTATCTTAGTCTAGTCCTATAGTCTAGTCTATGTCCTAGTCCTATAGTCTAGTCTATAGTCTAGTCTATAGTCTAGTCTATAGTCTAGTCTATAGTCTAGTCTATAGTCTAGTCTATAGTCAGTCTATAGTCTAGTCTATCCTAGTCTAGTCTAGTCTATAGTCTAGTCTAGTCTAGTCTAGTCTAGATCTAGTCTAGTCTAGTCTAGTCTAGTCTAGTCTAGTCTAGTCTAGTCTAGTCTAGTCTAGTCTAGTCTAGTCTAGTCTAGTCCTAGTCTAGTCTAGTCTAGTCTAGTCTAGTCTAGTCTAGTCTAGTCTAGTCTAGTCTAGTCTAGTCTAGTCTAGTCGTCTAGTCTAGTCTAGTCTAGTCTAGTCTAGTCTAGTCTAGTCTAGTCTAGTCTAGTCTAGTCTAGTCTAGTCTAGTCTAGTCTAGTCTAGTCTAGGTCTAGTTAGTTGTCTAGTCTAGTCTAGTCTAGTCTAGTCTAGTCTAGTCTAGTCTAGTCTAGTCTAGTCTAGTCAGTCTAGTCTAGTCTAGTCTAGTCTAGTCTAGTCTAGTCTATAGTCTAGTCTATAGTCTAGTCTATAGTCTAGTCTATAGTGTAGTCTATAGTCTAGTCTATAGTCTAGTCTATAGTCTAGTCTAGTCTATAGTCTAGTCTATAGTCTGGTCTATAGTCTGGTCTATAGTCTGGTCTATAGTCTAGTCTATAGTCTAGTGTATAGTCTAGTGTATAGTCTAGTATACAGTCTAGTGTATAGTCTAGTACACAGTCTAGTATACAGTCTAGTATACAGTCTAGTGTATAGTCTAGTATACAGTCTATTATACAGTCTAGTCTATAGTCTAGTCTAGTCTATAGTCTAGTCTATAGTCTAGTCTATAGTCTAGTCTATAGTCTAGTCTATAGTCTAGTCTATAGTCTAGTCTATAGTCTAGTCTATAGTCTAGTCTATAGTCTAGTCTATAGTCTAGTCTAGTCTAGTCTAGTCTAGTCTAGTCTAGTCTAGTCTAGTCTAGTCTAGTCTAGTCTAGTCTAGTCTAGTCCAGTCTAGTCTAGTCTATAGTCTAGTCTATAGTCTAGTCTAGTCTAGTCTAGTCTATAGTCTAGTCTATAGTCTAGTCTATAGTCTTATTATTTTTTTCTTTTTAATTCATGAAATTGAAACCTCTAATGCAGATGTAAATAAAATATCGATTAATTTATTTATCAAGATATATTCCTATATGGTTCTTGTCTTCACTAACATTGCGACATCTATATGTCAAACTAATATACCAACAGGGTATTTCAAATACGCTACAAATAATGTTCTTATCGATAACATACATTTTTAAATGAGTGGTTGCAGCTATCAAGGTTTGGGTCTTGGATGGATTAAATAGATTCCAAGAAGACATATTGCTTATTTGCTGCGTTCAACTAGTGTCGCCATACGTGGGGATTTGTCCCCAAATTAATGATTTTAAGTTTTATTTGGGATTTTTTATAATTTTTGCGAAATTGTTGGGCATTTTTATATTATTTATAAATACATATTGACAATTATTTTCATTCTAGTTTAGTGTAGTTTTTATACCTACCATCAAAAAAGATAGGGGTATATTGATTTTGTCATTCTGTTTGTAACACATGTAAATATTGGTTATAGACCCACAAAAATATATATATTTTGGGTCCTTATTAAACTCTAAGACGATCTAGCCATGTCCGTCTGTCTGTTGAAAGCACGAACGGAAAGAGCTAGAAGCTGAAATTTCGCACAAATGTTCTCACCGAGCGCCCATGCAGGTAGCCTCCGGAATACAGTTTAAGTTGACATAACTGTTATAAAAGAACAAATATACAGACTTTATTCGACATAAATTAGTTTCGTATGACCAGAAAGCTCTCCACCAAGTTTTATAAGGATCGGCTCATAATTGACCCCACCCCCCATATAAGGTCCCCTTCGGAAAATGACTTTTACTCTAATTTCTGACTTAACAGTATGAATATAGCAACGAAATTCGACACAAATAAGTTTTATGTGACCCAAAATCTTTCCATAATTCATCCTACTCCACATATAAAGTCCCCTTCCGAAAACGGCTGTGAATTTTTGAGAAATACGTATGTATATTTAATTCTTTTTGATAATAACATGGTCCATACCATGTTGTACTAATTTATCTGAAATGTAGAAAATGTTCTGCAGTGACATGGAGCTGTTTTGGAAATAGTCTGATGTAATACTTGGCATACGAAGCGATCTTCATATAGAACGTCTCAATGTTAAGTGTAATATATTTTTTCATATATTTGGATTTGTGTAGTAGTGGTGTTGTGAGTACAACAGCAGACTTAAAACACGAAACTTAAGTTCGTATCCTTGTCGTCAATCTTTTTTACCTTAAAACTAATTTTTCAACTGCGGGAATCACTTATTTAACTCCCGATTTCTTGGGTAACAGCTACGACTATACAAATATCTAAACCGGGTTTCTGCATGGAGTTGGAGGCCTAAAAAGTGTTCTACTTCTACAGAGTTCCTTAAATCCACTGAACAAAGTTAAGTAGGGTGGGCTGGGTAGACGAATATGTGTTCATGAGGACGCTGATCACATGCCGTAATAGTAACACTGGACCAGCGTAATTAACCACTGACTGGTCAATCGTTTTATAGTATAGCTGGCGTCTATCGCTTTGAGGAACTTCGAATACCAACGCCAAGTTTGAGGTATACCTCCTTTCTTTGATAATGATAGTTGCAGGTTATCATCAGCAAGAAATTGTACAATTCTATATAAGTGTTCATCTCTAGTTATAGTCAGGTGTAGGGATCTTAAACAGTAGGGGGATAGGCGAACAAGTCTGTTGAAATTTCACCTGAGCAAAGCTGAAGTATTGTCGAGTTTAAGTTTTGAATTTGAACCTAATGGACCCATCAGAGCTGTGGTAACTAGTCCGCAAAGTAGGACACCTCGGATTTGTTACATTTTCAAAACGATTCTATTTCCTCATTTATATTCTTATGCAAAATTTCACTTGAATCGGACTAACCGTTTAGAAGTTATATAATTATTTCCCTCGTTTTTATATATGACTGTGTGAAGGTCACTCAGACAGTTCACGATCCATCTCTGCTGATTTAAGAGCTCTGAGTGACAATGATGGTTAATGTCGTGGTGGTTCCATGTATTTTATTAAATCCATGCTGGTGACGAACTGCGTAACAGCTGGTTGAGGAGAAAAGTATTAATACATAGTCTTCAGTCACTTTGCTGGAGTAGTCGAGCTATCTAATCTCTGATCACATGCCGGAATGACAAGTAGCATAATGCTACCCCGAAAAGCGGAGAAGTTCCGGACGAATCAAAATTGAAGGGTCTCCGAAAATCCTAACAACGCACCTTATGAATCCATAGTCTCGGGAATTACACAGAGATGAGCGGCGCTGTAGAGTCCCAATCCTTTAATGATCCGCTCAGGTAGATTTACTGTTCCTCAGTCGCACTACCACATCACAAGGCGCTGTTGTTTCGGCAAAATCACCTATCTGGAAGTCCGAAATACCCAGCCAACAGATTAGGATCCCTTTGTATATAGAGATAATTTTGCAAAAGATGTAGGAATTTCAAAAGTCAAACGTACCCAATAATTGCCCCGGAAAGTTGAGAGACGGCCCTCAACCATTAGACGCGTAGCTTGTATCAATATGCATCCCATTGAGATGGCAACTAAACTAGTACTAGTCTTCCATCGGGAAAAGGAGACTTTCTCGAAATTTCACCAATTTACATCAGTTCCATTCTCAGATCATAATGAAACAATCTACGGAATGACAGGCAACTACCGAGTGTCAACCTGCAAATTTTCCAAATCTGACGCCCTACTGCTCGAATAGTAAAACATATTCAACGGGTTCAGGAATCCAGTATAAGTTGCTCTGTCACATCACCCAGTGACATCTGTTGAGTTAGCAACAGCACCGGAGAGGGAATCCACACATATATGACATTTTGATATATCAGACCTTAAAGCAAGATTCTCTCTCCGCGAATTTGGGTATAAACTACAGCCACTACATAGATGCCGACGGGACCTCAACCAACTGACCAGTCAGGACAAATTTCTGCGGGTAACTGGCCACGTAGTTATCTGGTGCTCTTGTTAGACCGCATGTTAATTCACTCCAAGGAAATGCCGAGGATACATTTGATCATCATCATTTTATAATCCCGGCAGATTAGTGGTGTTGGTAGCACCTCTTTCATCAAGGTGTTAGCGGAAATATTGGAACTGTAAATTTTTGCTAGTAAAATAGTTTAGAATCTAGAGCATTGAGCAATATGAATGTCAAAAATCTGTAGATAAGATCGGCAGTCCATTTTTTGATATACTGGAAGGTCCTAGCAATGTATAGGTATTATATAAGCCGTCTGAGTCCGCAAAGTTGGCCTGTCTACGTTTTGCGAGTTGATGCAATGCTATCATGTGTAGTTGTTTGTGCTGATCTAAGAGATTGTGGAGATTTATGGACTTCGATTAAAGTATATAATACAAAAAATACATACATATTCGACGATATATATGTATGTCTGGCCGACTGTTGGCTCAATACAAGCCTAAAATCGGGCATAATTCTTTTCCCAGTTTAGTATCGAAAATTGTCTGTAATTGCTATCATATTTTCAATATTTATGGATCAATTTTGGTTTTGAAAGAAAGTCTGATACCATGATCCAAAATTTGGATCTAGAGTCTAAACACATTCTTAAGAAGGTGAAGGGTTTTAAAGTATAGAGAAATAATAAGTTTCAGCTGACTTTTTCTTTAAATATCTTCATATTGTGCGACTTCTTTCAGAAAATTCTATGGGTCTCCTTGCAAGTATAAAAGGCATATTTAAAGATTATGATTACTTTGAGCTTCAGTTCTTCATAAATTTTTATTATTTTCTTACTAAAGAAGAATACTATAGGCATTTAGTTTTTAGACTAAATAGATAAAACAATTTAAATTTAAATACATGAATCATAACGATAGTCATAATACATTAAAATAAACATTAATATAAATTGCAATTATAATTTAAAAATTTAAATAATTGTACAGAATGTAACGTAAAACAATAATAATAATAATAAACAACAACAAATAAGTAGTAAAATGTAAATTTTTAAATGCATAGAAAAAAGTGTACTCAACACATCCAACACTACCCGGTAGTTTTGGGGAGGTCATCTACAATTTTAGTTATGAATGACTACGTTATGTGACTAGTTATTTTGACATGTGCTTATCCTTGGAGGAAGTTTGTTCAAGTACCGTAAGGCAAAAAAGGTTAAGAGTGTCTACTCTGTACATTACTAAGGTTCACTAAAGTGAATAATGTGTTTACCTTTTAAAACCGCTGGGTTCTCACCTACCCTCCAACAATTACACCCTCACCTTCATGGATAGGCAGCCACACACAAACACACATTTCATTTCAACACATATTCAAACTAATACTTAAATATAACAGCAACAAAAACAACAAATAACAATCAAAAATTATGTGTACATTTTAATTTGTCTAATGTCTCAATTTGAATAAATATGTACTACCAACAATTCGTTAGAAGAGTAATAGAAAAAGGACGGACTACGTAAAAAAAACACAACACGTAACACGGTATAAATTGTTAAAAAAATCCTGCATGAGGAGGGTAGCAGCAGGATAAATAGCAAAAAGGACACGCATACAAAATACACGCATGAATGTTTGACTGTGTAAAAAACTAGATGTTTAAGTGTGAAAAATTTTAATCATATTTGTAGAAGAAACGTTGTGGCTTCTAAAAGAAATCCTTCAAAGAATATTTAAATACAAAAAAAAAAAATTTTTTGAAAACATTTTTGACAAACCACTCTCTCTCTTGCTTATTAATGTTTTTTTCGTTATTGCCTTTGAATGTATGTATGGTAGTTTGAAGGAAGATTTTAAAATTCCAAACACTATAAGTGTCATTTTCTAATACTAATCTTATTTAAAGTCAGAAACAAGGAAAGTGGAGAAATATATAGGTTGGTTGGTTTTTTTCTTGTTGGCATTTTTGACATTTGCCCTTATAATGTTATTTGTTTTTGTTGTATACTTAATAATAGTTGTCAGTTATTGAGACCTTTGAGTCCATAGCAAAATTACACCGTTTCCTTACAATTTCTAAAAGTTAGGTTCTAGTTCAGTTCTAGTTCAGTTCTAGTTCAGTTCTAGTTCAGTTCTAGTTCAGTTCTAGTTCAGTTCTAGTTCAGTTCTAGTTCAGTTCTAGTTCAGTTCTAGTTCAGTTCTAGTTCAGTTCTAGTTCAGTTCTAGTTCAGTTCTAGTTCAGTTCTAGTCTAGTGCAGTTCTAGTCTAGTGCAGTTCTAGTCTAGTGCAGTTCTAGTTAGTTCAGTTCTATTCTAGTTCAGTTCTAGTTCAGTTCTAGTTCAGTTATCTAGTTCAGTTCTAGTTCAGTTCTAGTTCAGTTCTAGTTCAGTTCTAGTTCAGTTCTAGTTCAGTTCTAGTTCAGTTCTAGTTCAGTTCTAGTTCAGTTCTAGTTCAGTTCTAGTTCAGTTCTAGTTCAGTTCTAGTTCAGTTCTAGTTCAGTTCTAGTTCAGTTCTAGTTCAGTTCTTGTTCAGTTCTAGTTCAGTTCTAGTTCAGCTCTAGTTCAGTTCTAGTTCAGTTCTAGTTCAGTTCTAGTTCAGTTCTAGTTCAGTTCTAGTTCAGTTCTAGTTCAGTTCTAGTTCAGTTCTAGTTTAGTTCTAGTTCAGTTCTAGTTCAGTTCTAGTTCAGTTCTAGTTCGTTCTAGTTCAGTTCTAGTTCAGTTCTAGTTCAGTTCTAGTTCAGTTCTAGTTCAGTTCTAGTTCAGTTCTAGTTCAGTTCTTGTTCAGTTCTTGTTCAGTTCTAGTTCAGTTCTAGTTCAGCTCTAGTTCAGTTCTAGTTCAGTTCTAGTTCAGTTCTAGTTCAGTTCTAGTTCAGTTCTAGTTCAGTTCTAGTTCAGTTCTAGTTCAGTTCTAGTTCAGTTCTAGTTCAGTTCTAGTTCAGTTCTAGTTCAGTTCTAGTTCAGTTCTAGTTCAGTTCTAGTTCAGTTCGTTCAGTTCTAGTTCAGTTCTAGTTCAGTTCTAGTTCAGTTCTAGTTCAGTTTCTAGTTCAGTTCTAGTTCAGTTCTAGTTCAGTTCTAGTTCAGTTCTAGTTCAGTTCTAGTTCAGTTCTAGTTCAGTTCTAGTTCAGTTCTAGTTCAGTTCTAGTTCAGTTCTAGTTCAGTTCTAGTTCAGTTCTAGTTCAGTTCTAGTTCAGTTCTAGTTCAGTTCTAGTTCAGTTCTAGTTCAGTTCTAGTTCAGTTCTAGTTCAGTTCTAGTTCAGTTCTAGTTCAGTTTTAGTTCAGTTCAGTTCTAGTTCAGTTCTAGTTCAGTTCTAGTTCAGTTCTAGTTCAGTTCTAGTTCAGTTCTAGTTCAGTTCTAGTTCAGTTCTAGTTCAGTTCTAGTTTCAGTTCTAGTTCAGTTCTAGTTCAGTTCTAGTTCAGTTCTAGTTCGTTCTAGTTCAGTTCTAGTTCGTTCTAGTTCAGTTCTAGTTCAGTTCTAGTTCAGTTCTAGTTCAGTCTAGTTCAGTTCTAGTTCAGTTCTAGTTCAGTTCTAGTTCAGTTCTAGTTCAGTTCTAGTTCAGTTCTAGTTCAGTTCTAGTTCAGTTCTAGTTCAGTTCTAGTTCGTTCTAGTTCAGTTCTAGTTCAGTTCTAGTTCAGTTCTAGTTCAGTTCTAGTTCAGTTCTAGTTTCAGTTCTAGTCAGTCTGTCAGTTCTAGTTCAGCTCTAGTTCAGTTCTAGTTCAGTTCTAGTTCAGTTCTAGTTCAGTTCTAGTTCAGTTTCTAGTTCAGTTCTAGTTCAGTTCTAGTTCAGTTCTAGTTCAGTTCTAGTTCAGTTCTAGTTCAGTTCTAGTTCAGTTCTAGTTCAGTTCTAGTTCAGTTCTAGTTCAGTTCTAGTTCAGTTCTAGTTCAGTTCTAGTTCCGTTATAGTTCAGTTCTAGTTTCAGTTCTAGTTCAGTTCTAGTTCTGTTCTAGTTCAGTTCTATTTCAGTTCTATATCATTTCTTGTTCAGTTCTAGTTTTGTTATTATTTATTTCTAGTTCCTTGTAAAAAGGGAAACCGTGTAGCATGTCTTAAAGTCAATAGAACATAATGCAATTTCAATACAATCATATTAAGGATATTGTTTTAAATGTATATATATAGAAAAAAGTCTTGTATTTTTTCACAACTTTAAATGTTAAAATATTCTAAAGAATTCTTAACATTATACAGATAATATTTGTAATGATTATTTTACATTTAATGTTTTTCAAGTTGTTTTCTTATTGAATCTCCTGGTTTTGTAGCATGAAATCCTCCACCCACTAATCCTGTTGCCACCATAGTATTGACAATCATACCTTAAGTGTCATTATTTTAAATACTTCCGTTACAAAATACATAAGTACATTTATATGTATTTCTTTTAATGTTACCACACCATTTATATCTGCTGTTTCCTTTAGCAATTTTCTTTTTCACTCTATTCCAAGCACGTTTTCCGTTGACTTCATGTTAATAAATTCAATATTGAAAAGAAATAATAGAATTTTCACGTGTTTAGAGTTTTGTGAGTTTTTTTTTCAATTTTAACATTTTTTTACGAAACAAAACTTTAGCTGAAAAAATGTAAAATTTTCGTTTAAAGTTTTGCAAGAAAAACGAAGTGGGTGGAGGGATAATATGACAGAAGGATATTGGTTTCTTAAGTTTATAGACAAATTGATTGGTTGACACTGTTTAAAAATGTTCTTTTGAAAAGGCGTTGCTGATTGTTGTGAGCTGTATGGGATGACTGTCTGATTAAATAACTTAATTTATTTTGACAGTTCTTTTTTAAGTGATAATAATATGTATTGTAGATGTTTAGTGCAAAAAGAATTGTAGTGAGGGTGTGTTAATGTATTCAGAAGTTAGATGAAATAAAAAAGAATTTAACATTTAAACTAATTTTGAAATTTGGAATGGATTTAATTGATAATGATTTATGTTTTTAAGACCTTATGTTGCTATTTTTAGAGCACGTCTCAGTCTTTACATTTTCACTAAGTAATAGTTAGGGCTCGTTTATATATAAAATTGAACAAGCTTTGGAAAATCGATTCGCACCATCTCAGTAAGGCGTATTCTCTGTTTGAAATTATTTTATCATTATTAAGTCGACGGGGTCATAGAGTTCTCATTGAATTCCTTAGGAAATTTTGTTTCCAATCTTTGCGAATATATATTCTTATGCCTTCAATGATTCAGAAATTTATATTTCACTAGGATCTTGACTAAAGGATTCTCCATCTTTCCAATTACTTCAACTGCCGGCTCATCTAGTTTAATTTTTATCTATTTGTTTCTCTAATTAAGTCCTTTAATATTATATTAAAAATTCTTGAGCCTGGATTTTTATAGCAACAATAGTTAACAAATATTGCTTTTGCGGTTTCCATTGGATCTCCATTTTCCATACTTTAAGTAGGTATTTTGGCGAAAAGGTTTTTATTAGTATATCTGGACCAACAGTCTTATTATATTGGACTTCTGATCATATGTTTCCAATGTTTGAATGGTCGAATCGCGCGTGGTATTTTGTATCTTGTTTGTAGATTTCTAATTAGCGTTAAAAAATCTGCCTTAGTTAGGTTTTATACATACATACGTCTTCCATTTTTTACTTCTTTACCGTAAGAGATTTGGATCCATTAATTTGATAAGGGGGAAGCTGGGATGTCGAAATTTTTACACTTTAACCAAATTTAGTCTCAAACAGTTCACCATCGGATGATCTTAGTAAAACCTTCGTTCGTTAAATATGGCTGAAAGCGATCACTCACTGCTCGTGCTCGAAATGGATTTAGCGCATTTTCAGCATTTTATACATATTCCGGTGAATTTTATACATGTTGGATGGTTTCTAATGTAATATCAATTCCTTAAACTCTACTTCCTCGCCTATTATAGAAACATCTTAATCTTAATACAGTGTGATGTTCATGGGAATAAACACATTCAAATATCTCGGTCTGTAAAATAATGAAAGATCTACTTCATTCCATAGCATCTTCTTACTACTTAAAACACTTATAATTGACTGAAATGGAGTGCAACTCTTATATATTGAGCGAAGTTTCAAAGTTTATTTTTTGAGCTACTTGATCACTTACATCTATTACAATGGAATGTATTCTTCTGACATTCATGAAGAACACACCCATTTGTGGTCGAATAGATAATGAAAATCACAACACATTATAGGAAGAACTCATTCATCAGCTGTACCCTTCGGATGGTTCATATGTGGAAAAAAAAACTTCCTGCAAATGCATAGGTATTGCATATTACTTTTGGTATGGTAGGTAGGTTGCTCGCTAATTTGCGAGTTCACACGGAGGCCTTTACGTTGAGAGAATAGTTTGAGTTACGGTATCCGTAAAAACCAGCCGGCGTTTTTAATAAAACCGAGACAGTATAGATCATGGAAAAGAGCTCTACCAAGATAGAGTATGTGCTCTTGTAAGGCTGTGCAGTCACATATAAGATGTTGTACCGATTCCACTTCTTCTTCGTCCAAACAGCTTCTGCAGTAGTTATTATGTGGGTAGCTTATACGTTTCGACATATGTCCAATCATACAGTAATTATACCAGTTAGAAGCCAAATTGAGTTCTTACTAAGAGACAACATAATCCTAGTCCTATCCGTTGCCAGAGTGGGCCAGAGCAGTCTCGATATTCTACAAGTGGTGATATTTGACCACCTGACCGTCTCACTCAAAGCACAGTCATCTGTCAGTTTTGATAGGGTCACCAGGAGAGGATGAATATCCCTTTGCGCACGGGTTAAGTCTAGGTATGACCTTATGGTTGCACATTCATCAGATATTTCCTTTCCCCGGATGCCCTCATGTCCTAGAACCCATAAAAAGTCAACGTGATGTTGTGTCAGTTATGCCAATGATTGAATACAATTGAGAAGACATTTCGACTTAATAACATTGGAGTATAGAGCCTCGATTGATGCAAGGCTGTCCATGTATATATGTATGTCGAGTCGAGTTTTCGAGTTTTCGTTCCCGCATTATTCTAGCGGCTGTATTTTCGGTGGCATGTACATATCTCTGCCTGAAGGACCGTGCTGGTGCCCGATCCTGTGCCCCTTTCTGTCTTTGAGCCATCAGTATAGATTGAGATCACATCGTCCCTTAGGGCAGTGTTCGAGGCCCAATCATCCCTTGCCGGTATTCTGGCCTGATTAAAATTCAGTGGAGATAGTATGTAGACCGTTTGTTGCCCCATGATTGGCCCACCTATCTTTTGTTGGATGGCACATAGTGCACATAGCGCCTTCTTCATTCGACTCTCAACATTACCTTTTCACGTGTGCTTAGGGTTTAAAATTACGCCAAAGTATTTGGCTTCGTTTGAGGTATTCAGAATGGTGTCATCTAAACGTGGAGATCTGAATTCTGATATTTTGTACATCCTGGTGAAAAGAACCACATCACGTCACGCACCATTAACTGCCTATATCTAGGGACAATTTTTATATATATTTAAATTATTTATATTTTTATGTAGAGCTCTAATAGCTTTATACATAGGATAAAGTAAGGGCCAATCAAAAGGAATGGTCTTAAGATATTGTCAATTAATGTGCGTGACGTGATGTGACAAAAAATATACTTTTCGGTGGAAATGCCCATATGTACAGCCTTATTATAAAATAACTGATCTGTGTTATACAAGATTTAAACAATAGTTTCTTATTTACCTTTTTAAACAATTTTCTTAAAGTTTAAGTCCAAAAATGTTCATTACATTAAGTTTTTAAGCAATTGCAAATAAAGCTTAAGTTCATGAACAAACAATTACTTAGTTAAATTTGTTATAATTAACAAAATTAAAATATAAATCAAGGAGTGTCCTTTTAAGACCCTGACTTATGCAAGTATTTAAATAAACTAATCCCCTTTTAAAAAACAACACACAGGTAATTATTGTGAAAAAATCTAAAACCCTAAAAGTCAATTACTAAACAAACATATGAACTTATTTACAGCAGTAAAAAGAGTTACTTTCCCAGTTTAAGGTAAGCTACTTAAAATGTGTATTTCGTTAGAATTTAAATACACCAAAGTTAAAAGTGCATTAAATAATCAACTCAAACTCGTACATCATTTTATATCCTTCATCTTCCTTTCTAAAAACAAACCCAAAACACAGTTCGTGTGAACGTGTGACTGGGAATAAGTTTTAGACCCTGGTCACAACATTACTTAATTATAAAAAAACAACAATACTATTTATATAATACAAAAACTAACAGTTTTAGCCAAATAAGCCTTTTTTTCATTATAGTCCGTAAGGTAAGTAATATGTATGTATGTATATAGAAAAAGGGTTAAATGCTAGTTGATATTTGTATGAAGAGTAAGTCAGACTACACACCCAGGATTGTAATAGCGATTGCACGTTTATTTAATAAAACAAAAATCATAAATTCCCACCTTTACTTAATATTTAAATAAAGCCTTACACTTGGTGATTGGGAAAAAGTTGAGGGCTTTAAGTGACACCAGATAATAAATAATTACCCAGATCTAATAAATATTTAATAAAAAATGTAGGGTTTCTTTCCTTTTTTTGCCATTGATTGTAACTTATAAACACTTTCCGCAATTACTCCATTTTCCTATTATTCTAATACATGATTTCTGCATTCATACATACTTCCAACAAAATATTGTCAGAATTGTCCTGTAATACTCAAACACGCACACGTAACTCAAGTGTGTGTGTGAGTGTGCTTAAACACCGGATGAACAAATAAATTTTTATATTTTACAAATAAAACATAAAAATATTTTGGCAACCGCCACTTATTTTAAATGTTTACTTCAAACTCATAAATATTATAGTTACATTTCAATCATACTTTCAAATTTTATGCTCAAATTGTTGAACATCCCAAAAAAATACATACGAACACTTACTAACGTGTGTGCATGTGGAAGTATTTTTTATAATAAAATTCAATTGAATTGAAAATTTGAAAAAAATGTAGCTTTTATGTAGATGAATGTATGAATACATGAGAATATTTATGTATCGTATCGATACAATACAGAATAACAAGAAGTCAATGTCATGTCACAGAGATAAAAATATGTTTGTGTTTTTACATTCATGTCAATGTAAAATATACAAGTAGGATAAGAAATATACCAGCGAACAATTGTGTGACAACACCCATGATAGATAGATAGATAGATAGATAGATAGATAGATAGGTAGATAGATAGATAGATAGATAGATAGATAGATAGATAGATAGATAGATAGATAGATAGATAGATAGATAGATAGATAGATAGATAGATAGATAGATAGATAGATAGATAGATAGATAGATAGATAGATAGATAGATAGATAGATAGATAGATAGATAGATAGATAGATAGATAGATAGATAGATAGATAGATAGATAGATAGATAGATAGATAGATAGATAGATAGATAGATAGATAGATAGATAGATAGATAGATAGATAGATAGATAGATAGATAGATAGATAGATAGATAGATAGATAGATAGATAGATAGATAGATAGATAGATAATAGATAGATAGATAGATAGATAGATAGATAGATAGATAGATAGATAGATAGATAGATAGATAGATAGATAGCTAGATAGATAGATAGATAGATAGATAGCTAGATAGATAGATAGATAGATAGATAGATAGATAGATAGATAGATAGATAGATAGATAGATAGATAGATAGATAGATAGATAGATAGATAGATAGATAGATAGATAGATAGATAGATAAGATAGATAGATAGATAGATAGATAGATAGATAGATAGATAGATAGATAGATAGATAGATAGATAGATAGATAGATAGATAGATAGATAGATAGATAGATAGATAGATAGATAGATAGATAGATAGATAGATAGATAGATAGATAGATAGATAGATAGATAGATAGATAGATAGATAGATAGATAGATAGATAGATAGATAGATAGATAGATAGATAGATAGATAGATAGATAGATAGATAGATAGATAGATAGATAGATAGATAGATAGATAGATAGATAGATAGATAGATAGATAGATAGATAGATAGATAGATAGATAGATAGATAGATAGATAGATAGATAGATAGATAGATAGATAGATAGATAGATAGATAGATAGATAGATAGATAGATAGATAGATAGATAGATAGATAGATAGATAGATAGATAGATAGATAGATAGATAGATAGATAGATAGATAGATAGATAGATAGATAGATAGATAGATAGATAGATAGATAGATAGACAGAACGTGGTAAAGTCTTGTCTTCAATCTGTTTGCTGGGTTTTATTTCAAAATAGCAAAAAACAATATTCTCTACCCCTTTTTATCTTTTTATGATTATGACATTATTTCAATATTGCAAAATGTTCACTACTGTTCTACACATTCATCCTTTGCTCTTAATAACCTTCCCACAACCCTTGATTTGGTAGCTATAATGGGAATATCCTCTGTCTGTCAATTTACCTGTTTTGTATTTGTGTTTTTTCTCATGTTTTTCTTTATTTCAATTTATTGTAAATTTTTATATTTATACATTTTTTGTTGCCAAAATTCTATTGACCTCAAGCACGTTTATCTCAAATTGCTGTGTTTTTCTTTTATAATAAAATAAATTTTTGCAAAAAAATTTTAACCCTTTTTTCAATAAATTTATTTGAATGTGACATGTCATTCACTTGTTTAAGGATAATGTGTCTGTGTATTATTTTAAGATGAAAGTTAAAATGTATTTTTATTTTAAATAAAAATAAGTCACAAAGATGTATTTTTTGTCTATTAATCGTTATGCAGAGGTTGTAAATTATGGTTTTATTTGGGAGTAAATAATGTTTGATGCTACTCCTTTGGAAATTTTAATATTCGAAGAAGTTATAGCTGTAAAATGCTTGTGTCCAAAGAAGAAAAACATATTTAATCTAACACCAAAATTCTTCTAAAAACCTGATAATAAATACAATATTTTAATATATTTTTAATTTTGTTAAAAAACTCATTTTTAAAAGAAGTTTAAACCGTTTTAATATATTTTTAATTAAAAAGGATGCAAAAGACAATAACCCTAATTCCCTTAATATTATTTAAGTTTAATATTATATCCCAATTTTATGCTTAAAAATTTACCTTAACAATCTATTATTTTTTTTATAAATATTTTTCTTAAATTTTAAATTAACTCTTACCTTTATCTTTCTACGGCCGCCACTAATTAAAAATAATTATTAAGTAAAGTTGTGAACTCACAAAATATAATTGAGCAAAAAAAAAAAAACAAATTCAAATAAAGGCTGCCTTCTATCTTCCACAACCTTTTAACAATTCAAAAATAAACAGTTTAACAGACATTTCGACAGTTTATTTAAAAATAAACAATTTCAATTTCACTTTTGTGTAGTTTAAGGTACAATAAAATTGTTATGGTGAATAAATTACATTGCACTTCAGATCAGCGAGCGAGAAATGGTTGATGGAAAAGTTTTTGTTTAACTAAATAGTGGAGTTAAACAAAAGGAGTAGGGGGAAAGGGGGATGGAGAGACAGAATAGTAATAGGTGATTGTAAACTCCTCTATAGAAAAATATAGCTCTATTGAAAAATATAGACTAGACTATAGTCTAGTCTATAGTCTAGACTAGTCTATAGTCTAGTCTATAGTCTAGTCTATAGTCTAGTCTATAGTCTAGTCTATAGTCTAGTCTATAGTCTAGTCTATAGTCTAGTCTATAGTCTAGTCTATAGTCTAGTCTATAGTCTAGTCTATAGTCTAGTCTATAGTCTAGTCTATAGTCTAGTCTATAGTCTAGTCTATAGTCTAGTCTATAGTCGTCTATAGTCTAGTCTATAGTCTAGTCTATAGTCTAGTCTATAGTCTAGTCTATAGTCTAGTCTATAGTCTAGTCATAGTCTAGTCTATAGTCTAGTCTATAGTCTAGTCTATAGTCTAGTCTATAGTCTAGTCTATAGTCTAGTCTATAGTCTAGTCTATAGTCTAGTCTATAGTCTAGTCTATAGTCTAGTCTATAGTCTAGTCTATAGTCTAGTCTATAGTCTAGTCTATAGTCTAGTCTATAGTCTAGTCTATAGTCTAGTCTATAGTCTAGTCTATAGTCTAGTCTATAGTCTAGTCTATAGTCTAGTCTATAGTCTTGTCTATAGTCTAGTCTATAGTCTAGAATATAATCTGGTCTATCTAGTCTATAGTCTAGTCTATAGTCTAGTCTATATTCTAGTTTATAGTCTAGTCTATAGTCTAGTCTATAGTCTAGTCTATACTAGTCTATAGTCTAGTCTATAGTCTAGTCTATAGTCTAGTCTATAGTCTAGTCTATAGTCTAGTCTATAGTCTAGTCTATAGTCTAGTCTATAGTCTAGTCTATAGTCTAGTCTATAGTCTAGTCTATAGTCTAGTCTATAGTCTAGTCTATAGTCTAGTCTATAGTCTAGTCTATAGTCTAGTCTATAGTCTAGTCTATAGTCTAGTCTATAGTCTAGTCTATAGTCTAGTCTATAGTCTGGTCTATAGTCTAGTCTATAGTCTAGTCTATATTCTAGTCTATAGTCTAGTCTATAGTCTAGTCTATAGTCTAGTCTATAGTCTAATCTATAGTCTTGTCTATAGTATAGTCTATAGTCTAGTATATAATCTAGTCTATAGTCTAGTCTATAGTCTAGTCTATATTCTAGTCTATAGTCTAGTCTATAGTCTAGTCTATAGTCTAGTCTATAGTCTAGTCTATAGTCTAGTATATAGTCTAGTCTATAGTCTAGTCTAGTCTATAGTATATCTGGTATATAGTCTCGTCTGTAGTCTAGAATATAGTCTTGTCTATAGTCTGGTCTACAGTCTAGTCTACTTCTCTTAAATCTAACAATGTCTACATAAGAAGGAAAATCGTCACCCTCTTTTTGCGTTTAAAAACATAGATAAAGTTTATTCAAGTATAATTTTTTTTGTTCAGTGCTCTAAATAAAATTTAAGAAATATAATTGAAAGTTGAAAAGTTGTAGCAAAGATAATAAAGACAATAAAACAACATTTAAAATAAACTTTAACCCGAAAGGCCTCGTATTAAGACGTTTCGTACAGCAGCCATATATACTGCAAACTTAAAAAGGAAACAACAAATTGGAGGCGGGTTTAAAAGGAAAGAATTGAATCCTCCTTATCATCATGAACTTTTAAGATGAAAGTTAAAAACAACGGGTGCACAGTGGTATAGGAAAAAAAAAAGAGGGAAATAATTCGGTAACTTCTAAACGGTTAATCCGATTTTAATGAAATTTGGTATGCACAAAGAGGAGGTGTTGTCGAGTTTAGGTTTTGAATTTGGACCTTATAGGCCAACCAGGGGCCCGGCGGGGGGTCCTCAAATTAGGACACCTCGGCTATGTTAAATTTTTAAAACGATCCTATTTCTTCATTTGAGTTCCGATTTAAAAAAAATTTCGTATATAGAATCTCCTCATCGAGCACTATAAAAAATGTCGTCGTAGCAGTAAATTATCTCTTATAGTTTAGGAGATATTCGCATTTGAATATTAAAATTTTAAAATTTTTACCGTCCTTACTTTAGTTTTTTTGATAATAGCAGGTCCAAATATTTCCGATTTTCGCCATTTTTTTTTATTTGCTTAACAACAAGTTTATATACCAAGCAGTGAAAGAATTATGTAAAAATCATGACTGAGTCCAAAGTTATAGGCATTTAAATTTAAAAAATTAAAAAAAGGCGATTTTTTGTAATTTTTTTGGGAAAAAAGTATCTTTTTCTTTTTAAGTTATCTAAAAAGTTTCTAAGAAGATGTATATAGAATTTATACTTTTTGGAAAGCTGACTTTACATAAAATACGATAAATGAAACAAAACCTAAAAATTTTTGATACCGAGGGGACCAGGTCCATCCAAAAAACCCTATTTTTTATGGAAAATTAAATTTTGAGCAAAAATTCTCAAATCGCATAGTCGATATCAAATTATAGTGACCTGTTTTATATGACCCAATAAGTTCTTAATCATTTTGTAACGGGTTTCGATAACCCCGCCCCTGGTATGGATATAATAGGCAAAAAACCAAAAAATCCCATTTTTGGGATTTTTTAAAACTTTTTTGGGAATTCCGGGATTTCTAATAAGAAAATTCGAAATTTTGATTTAATTTTGGATTTTAAGTAAAAAAATCTACCTAACAGTAAAATTTCATCAAAAAATATTCATAAATAAAATTTTTATTGCAATTAGAAAAATTTGTATCTTCGCAAAAACTGAATAAAAAACATTTTTTAATTTTTTTTAAAAAAAGTATTCCGCGAATTTTTTAATTTTCAAAAATTATATACAGTTTTGAAAAATAGACAAAATTACCTTTCCATTGATATATAACATGCCTACCTAATGTTTTTTAAGTGACAAATTAATTAGGGAAAACTCAACATCTTTTAGAAAATTTGCCTAGCACTATTATTTTCATCCATAAGGTTAACTCTTAAATTTGTTACATATATGGATGAAAATAATAGTGCTAGGTAAATTTTCTAAAAGATGTTGAGTTTTCCCTAATTAATTTGTCACTTAAAAAACATTAGGTAGGCATGTTATATATCAATGGAAAGGTAATTTTGTCTATTTTTCAAAACTGTATATAATTTTTGAAAATTAAAAAATTCGCGGAATACTTTTTTTAAAAAAAATTAAAAAATGTTTTTTATTCAGTTTTTGCGAAGATACAAATTTTTCAAATTGCAATAAAAATTTTATTTATGAATATTTTTTGATGAAATTTTACAGTTAGGTAGATTTTTTTACTCAAAATCCAAAATTAAATAAAAATTTCGAATTTTCTTATTAGAAATCCCGGAATTCCCAAAAAAGTTTTAAAAAATCCCAAAAATGGGATTTTTTGGTTTTTTGCCTATTATATCCATACCAGGGGCGGGGTTATCGAAACCCGTTACAAAATGATTAAGAACTTATTGGGTCATATAAAACAGGTCACTATAATTTGATATCGACTATGCGATTTGAGAATTTTTGCTCAAAATTTAATTTTCCATAAAAAATAGGGTTTTTTTGGATGGACCTGGTCCCCTCGGTATCAAAAATTTTTAGGTTTTGTTTCATTTATCGTATTTTATGTAAAGTCAGCTTTCCAAAAAGTATAAATTCTATATACATCTTCTTAGAAACTTTTTAGATAACTTAAAAAGAAAAAGATACTTTTTTCCCAAAAAAATGACAAAAAATCGCCTTTTTTTAATTTTTTAAATTTAAATGCCTATAACTTTGGACTCAGTCATGATTTTTACATAATTCTTTCACTGCTCGGTATATAAACTTGTTGTTAAGCAAATAAAAAAAAATGGCGAAAATCGGAAATATTTGGACCTGCTATTATCAAAAAAACTAAAGTAAGGACGGTAAAAATTTTAAAATTTTAATATTCAAATGCGAATATCTCCTAAACTATAAGAGATAATTTACTGCTACGACGACATTTTTTATAGTGCTCGATGAGGAGATTCTATATACGAAATTTTTTTTAAATCGGAACTCAAATGAAGAAATAGGATCGTTTTAAAAATTTAACATAGCCGAGGTGTCCTAATTTGAGGACCCCCCGCCGGGCCCCTGGTTGGCCTATAAGGTCCAAATTCAAAACCTAAACTCGACAACACCTCCTCTTTGTGCACACCAAATTTCATTAAAATCGGATTAACCGTTTAGAAGTTACCGAATTATTTCCCTCTTTTTTTTTTCCTATACCACTGTGGGGTGGTTATAAAACCACCATGTGCCACAAAACAGCAAGACACAGAGATACTGACATCATACAGTTTTGCTTTATCATGGAACAAATAAATGTCTTTACAACTGTTACGGTTTTTGGCATCATGGTATAAATGCTTGGTAGCAATAGAGACGTTAAGGGCAAATCCCCAGGATGCCATGATTAAGTCATAATAACAGTGAATGTATTCGCACTTGTCTTAAATTGAAGTTTAATTTGTTTTTACAAGCTCAATTATGGCATTTAAATGGAAATTATTATTTCAAAAACAAATTTGTAGCTTCATGCAAAAAGAAAGGAATATGGAATAATTTTAACAAATCCTTTTGCTACTTTATGGAGCAAAGTATTAATGTTTTTATTTATTCTTAGTAATTGTTTCGGAGTTTTATAAAAAGTATTTTAGACGTTTTTAAAGCTAACTAACTAACTAACTAACTAACTAACTAACTAACTACTAACTAACTAACTAACTAACTAACTAACTAACTAACTAACTAACTAACTAACTAACTAACTAACTAACTAACTAACTAACTAACTAACTAACTAACTAACTAACTAACTACTAACTAACTAACTAACTAACTAACTAACTAACTAACTAACTAACTAACTAACTAACTAACTAACTAACTAACTAACTAACTAACTAACTAACTAACTAACTAACTAACTAACTAACTAACTAACTAACTAACTAACTAACTAACTAACTAACTAACTAACTAACTAACTAACTAACTAACTAACTAACTAACTAACTAACTAACTAACTAACTAACTACTAACTAACTAACTAACTAACTAACTAACTAACTAACTAACTAACTAACTACTAACTAACTAACTACTAACTAACTAACTAACTACTAACTAACTAACTAACTAACTAACTAACTAACTAACTAACTAACTAACTAACTAACTAACTAACTAACTACTAACTAACTAACTAACTAACTAACTAACTAACTAACTAACTAACTAACTAACTAACTAACTAACTAACTAACTAACTAACTAACTAACTAACTAACTAACTAACTAACTAACTAACTAACTAACTAACTAACTAACTAACTAACTAACTAACTAACTACTAACTAACTAACTAACTAACTAACTACTAACTAACTAACTAACTAACTAACTACTAACTAACTAACTAACTAACTAACTAACTAACTAACTAACTAACTACTAACTAACTAACTAACTAACTAACTAACTAACTAACTAACTAACTAACTAACTAACTAACTAACTAACTAACTAACTAACTAACTAACTAACTAACTAACTAACTAACTAACTAACTAACTAACTAACTAACTAACTAACTAACTAACTAACTAACTAACTAACTAACTACTAACTACTAACTAACTAACTAACTAACTAACTAACTACTAACTAACTAACTAACTAACTAACTAACTAACTAACTAACTAACTAACTAACTAACTAACTAACTAACTAACTAACTACTACTAACTAACTAACTAACTAACTAACTAACTACTAACTAACTAACTAACTAACTAACTAACTAACTAACTAACTAACTAACTAACTAACTAACTAACTAACTAACTAACTAACTAACTAACTAACTAACTAACTAACTAACTAACTAACTAACTAACTAACTAACTAACTAACTAACTAACTACTAACTAACTAACTACTAACTAACTAACTAACTAACTAACTACTAACTAACTAACTAACTAACTAACTAACTAACTAACTAACTAACTAACTAACTAACTAACTAACTAACTAACTAACTAACTAACTAACTAACTAACTAACTAACTAACTAACTAACTAACTAACTAACTAACTACTAACTAACTAACTAACTAACTAACTAACTAACTAACTAACTAACTAACTAACTAACTAACTAACTAACTAACTAACTAACTAACTAACTAACTAACTAACTAACTAACTAACTAACTAACTAACTAACTAACTAACTACTAACTAACTAACTAACTACTAACTAACTAACTAACTAACTACTAACTAACTAACTAACTAACTAACTAACTAACTAACTAACTAACTAACTACTAACTAACTAACTAACTAACTAACTAACTAACTAACTACTAACTAACTAACTAACTAACTAACTAACTAACTAACTAACTAACTAACTAACTAACTAACTAACTAACTAACTAACTAACTAACTAACTAACTAACTAACTAACTAACTAACTAACTAACTAACTAACTAACTAACTAACTAACTAACTAACTAACTAACTAACTAACTAACTACTAACTAACTAACTAACTAACTAACTAACTAACTAACTAACTAACTAACTAACTAACTAACTAACTAACTAACTAACTAACTAACTAACTAACTAACTAACTAACTAACTAACTACTAACTAACTAACTAACTAACTAACTAACTAACTAACTAACTAACTAACTAACTAACTAACTAACTAACTAACTAACTAACTAACTAACTAACTACTAACTAACTAACTAACTAACTAACTAACTAACTAACTAACTAACTAACTAACTAACTAACTAACTAACTAACTAACTACTAACTAACTAACTAACTAACTAACTAACTAACTAACTAACTAACTAACTACTAACTAACTAACTAACTAACTAACTAACTAACTAACTACTAACTAACTACTAACTAACTACTAACTAACTAACTAACTAACTAACTACTACTAACTAACTAACTAACTAACTAACTAACTAACTAACTAACTAACTAACTAACTAACTAACTAACTAACTAACTAACTAACTAACTAACTACTAACTAACTAACTACCTAACTAACTAACTAACTAATTTTGACAATAAAAAGATTTTATAATAACTGAAATTATTGTACAAAACATAATGACGATCGCTCCATATTTGACCACTTCCCCCCTATAAGTTTTCCTTCAGATAATTACTTTAAATCTCATAGCAGGCTTAAACAACTATATCGATGAAATTCTACAAAATCAAACATTAACTTTACCAAATATTATGACGATCGGTCCATAATTGCCGATATTCCCCACATAAGGTCCCCTTCAGAAAATTTCTTATACATGCAATACTGACGTAAAAATCACCATATACCAATGAAATTTGAAACAAAAGAAAATTCTCTACAAATTCAACGGCTTCCACCATATGGGTCTCCTTCAGAAAATTACTTGCCTGTTATATTTCTAGCGAAACTAGATGCGTTAGAACCTAAAAGACAATATTTCATATTCTTTTATATTTAACGTAATTCTTTTAAATATTAAACAAACCCCACTAACCAAATGCGAATATATTTGAACTTGCATTATACTATAAGAATGTCCTTTAAACATAAACATGTCCACAAAAAAGCTTAAGGTAAATACTTTGATACAACATAAACGATGGTGATGTTGATGATGACGATGCTACATATCCTTGTATTTATAAGTATGTAAATTTTACCACTTTATTTTTAATCCCCCTGAAAAACGTAAAATTGTTTATAGATAACAAAATAAAAAAAAACAAAGTGAGAAAAATAACGTAAGCAGCCAAACGACAACAATAACAAAACTCAAAAACCATTCGCGAAATTCATTATGAAAGGCACCTGTGGTTTCTCACCGAAAACACCCGAAATAAATAAAAATACACAAACAGTGTAAATGAAAGTACCACGGATAGAGTATTGACAAACACTCAAGTGTTAGTGACAAATTTAATGAAATGATGGCGGGGTAAATGAAAATGGTACTAAGGTACTGAAGGATATTGTTAAAGTACCAAACATTTGGGGAATATTTTATAATATTCTACGACTAAAAGACATTTTTAAGATAAAACCTTACGGCTGTATTTATAAAAACTTATTTTAGGTTTATTAAACAATTTTAGGCAAAATTCAGGAAAATCGTATTTATAAACGTGAAATAGCTTAAAACACCTTCAATAAACCATTGACAATTAGAAGAATTTTATTGTAGGCTCGACCCTTCTTTAAGCCAACAATAACTTGATTTTTAACAATTTTTTTCTCAGATAAAGATTTTTCCGGTAATTTTAGGTTGATTGCGAAAACTAATTATGGTTTCTTTTAAAATAAAATCTAAAAATTCTAATTTTAACGTTTACAAATTTGTAAATAAAATCCCAGAAAATTTTTAAACGATTATATTTTGAGGAAAAAACTCAAATCTAGGCATTATTGGATTAATGCATGAATATTTGACAATATTCCAATTGTCCAGCACTATTTTTAGGCAATTTGGAAGTGCCCGTCTGTCAACCAAATGATGGACAAAATCATTTGATTTGGCTTTTTCAAAGTTTGTTGGTTAAATATAATGCCATAAAGTAATTAACCATGTAAATATATTGATTAGTGTTATACTAATGCGAAATATATTCGCCGGCATTTAAATTAAGCAAATATCAAAGAAATTTATCAATATTTGCAAAAATTTATCAAAAATTACAAGGAAAATAAGTAAAAATAAGAAAATGTGTCATAGTGATGTATATTTTGTCGCAAAATATCCGTTATTCGGATACTTTTAATAATAATTAGAAATTATATGTTATATTTATACATCTGAACTAAATAGACATTTATTAAAGCCATATATATATTTATTTTTCTTAAAAGTTTGTTTTTATTGTCAAAAATCTATTATAAACAAAAATATGAAATTAAGAAAACCGAATCAACGATTATTTTATCCTAATTGTACGCAACACTAACACATAAAATGACAGCCATATTGTACAGTGCTGCCAACTTAAACATAAATCAGCACAATAGTTAATATACCTTTATTATTTGTTTATGAATATCACAATTTTATTAATGGTTTTTAAGGCTAAAGTGTGCTTTAACTATTGAGTACATTAAAAGCAAAATAAGATTTTTTTATAAATACAAGCGTTAAATTTTAACATTTTTTTCATGACATCAAAAAGTACTTTATAAAAGTGAGAGGATTCTAAACTGATCATCTCTTTTAACAGGGATTATGTGGAGTGGGTATAAATAAGTGAAATTGAAACCTTGTTACAATATTTTGAATCATACTCTAACTTTATAGTACGAGCATATGTACCAGAACCCTGCAGTTTTACAAAGTATGTACAGGGATGGAAAATTCATGACATATGTTTGAAGTACCTATTCTGTGTTAATAACTATGCTATCCAGAGTCTAGTTCATAGAACAGGAAATATATGTATAGGTCCACTAACTAGTCATATATTGACTGAAGTCTATAGTCTAGTCTAGTTTATAGTCTAGACTATAGTCTAGTCTATAGTCTAGCCTATAGTCTAGTCTATAGTCTAGTCTATAGTCTAGCCTATAGTCTAGTCTATAGTCTAGTCTATAGTCTAGCCTATAGTCTAGTCTATAGTCTAGTCTATAGTCTATAGTATATAGACTATAGTCTATAGTCAATAGTCTAGTCTAGTCTATAGTCTAGTCTATAGTCTAGTCTATAGTCTAGTCTATAGTCTAGTCTATAGTCTAGTCGATAGTCTAGTCTATAGTGTAGTCTATAGTCTAGTCTAGTCTAGTGTGGTCTAGTCTAGTCTAGTCTAATCTATAGTCTAGTCTATAGTCTAGTCTATAGTCTAGTCTAGTCTACAGTCTAGTCTATAGTCTAGTATATAGTCTAGTCTATAGTCTAGTCTACAGTCTAGTCTATAGTCTAGTCTACAGTCTAGTCTATAGTCTAGTCTATAGTCTAGTCTACAGTCTAGTCTATAATCTAGTCTATAGTCTAGTCTATAGTCTAGTCTATAGTCTAGTCTATAATCTAGTCTATAGTCTAGTCTATAATCAAGTCTATAGTCTAGTCTATAGTCTAGTCTATAGTCAAGTCTATAGTCTAGTCTATAGTCTAGTCTATAGTCTAGTCTATAGTCTAGTCTATATTCTAGTCTATAGTCTAGTCTATAGTCTAGTCTATAGTCGAGTCTATAGTCTAGTCTATAGTCTAGTCTATAGTCTAGTCTATAGTCTAGTCTATAGACTAGTCTATAGTCTAGTCTATAGTCTAGTCTAGTCTATAGTCTAGTCTAGTATAGTCTAGTCTATAGTCTAGTCTATAGTCTAGTCTATAGTCTAGTCTATAGTCTAGTCTATAGTCTAGTCTATAGTCTAGTCTATAGTCTAGTCTATAGTCTAGTCTATAGTCTAGTCTATAGTCTAGTCTATAGTCTAGTCTATAGTCTAGTCTATAGTCTAGCCTATAGTCTAGTCTATAGTCTAGTCTATAGTCTAGTCTATAGTCTAGTCTATAGTCTAGTCTATAGTCTAGTCTATAGTCTAGTCTATAGTCTAGTCTATAGTCTAGTCTATAGTCTAGTCTATAGTCTAGTCTATTCTAGTCTATAGTCTAGTCTATTGTCTAGTCTATAGTCTAATCTATAGTTTAGTCTATAGTGTAGTCTATCGTATAGTCCATAGTCTAGTCTATAGTCTAGTCTAGTCTATAGTCTAGTCTATAGTCTAGTCTATAGTCTAGTCTATAGTCTAGTCTATAGTCTAGTCTATAGTCTAGTCTATAGTCTAGTCTATAGTCTAGTCTATAGTCTCGTCTATAGTCTAGTCTATAGTCTAGTCTATAGTCTAGTCTATAGTCTAGTCTATAGTCTAGTCTATAGTCTAGTCTATAGTCTAGTCTATAGTCTAGTCTATAGTCTAGTCTATAGTCTAGTCTATAGTCTAGTCTATAGTCTAGTCTATAGTCTAGTCTATAGTCTAGTCTATAGTCTAGTCTATAGTCTAGTCTATAGTCTAGTCTATAGTCTAGTCTATAGTCCTAGTCTATAGTCTAGTCTATAGTCTAGTCTATAGTCTAGTCTATAGTCTAGTCTATAGTCTAGTCTATAGTCTAGTCTATAGTCTAGTCTATAGTCTAGTCTATAGTCTAGTCTATAGTCTAGTCTATAGTCTAGTCTATAGTCTAGTCTATAGTCTAGTCTATAGTCTAGTCTATAGTCTAGTCTATAGTCTAGTCTATAGTCTAGTCTATAGTCTAGTCTATAGTCTAGTCTATAGTCTAGTCTATAGTCTAGTCTATAGTCTAGTCTATAGTCTAGTCTATAGTCTAGTCTATAGTTTAGTCTATAGTCTAGTCTATAGTCTAGTCTATAGTCTAGTCTATAGTCTAGTCTATAGTCTAGTCTATAGTCTAGTCTATAGTCTAGTCTATAGTCTAGTCTATAGTCTAGTCTATAGTCTAGTATATGGTCCAGTCTATAGTCTAGTCTAGTCTGTAGTACAAACTATAGTCTATTCTATTGTCTGGGTACAGTCTAGTCTCTAATGTAGTTTATATTCTAGTCTATGTTCTATTCTATATTCTTGAAAAATTCTAAATGAGAAGAAAAATCAATACTTTTCGAACTGCAGGATAGTGATATAATGAAGGATTCATTCATTTATTGTCGTTATTGTTGTCGTTGGTGACAATATGTTAAACGGTTTTATTTAAAATCGTCAAGGCGGAAAAACGCATAAACAACAACAAACAAAAATAAAAAACAAAACAAAGCGGAAGTAACAACAACATCGTCATCCGTATAAATTCACATCCTACTACTGCAACAACAACTAGTTCCGCGAACAAGTTCACAATCGTAAAAGAGATGATATAAAAACAAATAAAATTCGATTGTCATTAATATGCCTTTGAATGTGTGTGTTTTGTGTATTTTCGTGCATTTCAAAGGGTTTAAAGAAAATTTTAACGGAAAATGTATGCAAAAAATAATAAATGAAAATGGAATGAATGAATGAATGACTGACTGAAATTTTAACTCGTTTGCTTTCGAATATGTTGTTGACACATGTTGTTGTTGGCTTTATATAGTCTTTGCTACTGTTGCTTCTACAACGGTTGATGTTGGTGGATGGTTCTGGATATACATATGTATTTGGTGGATAAACACTTGTACTGCCGCCAGGTAAAAATAACAACATTTCAATGACATAGAGAAAATACAACGAATTGAAATAAACAACTTAACAAATCAACGACAAGGCAGTGCTTATTACAATATTCATGGGTAGGGGATGGGAATGAAAAGGTATTTAAAAAATCTCCTTATTAATTTTTATAAGGATCAGTCCATAGTTATAATATAAGGTCCCTTTTAGAAAATTGCTTTATAGCTCATAACTAGCTTAAAAGTACTAGAATAACAATGACATTCGATATCACCAAATTCAGCGTACTTAAAATTGACCCTGCCTCACATAAATGCTCCTTTGCAGAGAGTTCCTTTACAATCAGAAATAGCTAGAAAATGACACTATATCAATAAAATTTGATCTAAACAAGTTTTATGGGAAATTTAGTCCTTGGCAAGGTTAATAAGAAACGGTCCATTTGGATCCAGCCCTTATAGGTTTAAGGTTCGCATCAGCAAATTATTTAAATGCTAATAACTTACTTAACAAACTATAACTAAAGTTTCTTACAAGCAAAAATCGTTTTACCGAATTATATAAGGATCGGTTCATAATTGACTTTATCCCCATATAAGGCCCCCTTTAGAAAATGACTTTAAAGCTCATTACTGCCTTAAAAAAGAGTTTAGCGATGAAATCCGAATTCAAATAAGTTTCTTACAAGCCGAAATCTTTCTACCGTTCTTTAAGAGAATCGGTCTAATTTCCTGCAGACTGATTAAGGTAACGGTGGTATATTTCTGTTTATAGGTCTTCAATATAGAACCCAGACCCATTTTGTCCCCCCATTTAGAGTGTTCCGTGTAGCAATGGATTAATACGGGTATTTGCTCCGCTTGGCATTCTATCTTGGATCAGTGTTTCAAACTTCACGATAAATTCTATGTCTGGTATGCGTTAGGGCACTTCCGAAGATTCTTTATAGCTTTTCAATGTGCCCAGTTTACATTGATGACGTGTCCTATAATAGCTTTTGGTCAGTTCGCCTAAACTTATGAGCCATTTGGCTCTTAGTGCCGCCTCATATCTTATATATATATTTCAATGGGTGGAATATCTAGCAACGTTTCCAGAGCCTTGGTTCACGTAGTACTCATGGTACGCAGAACTCCCTGTACTAGTTTGATATTACACTCTTTGTTTAAAGAAATCCGGTTTAAGTAGGACTAAGACCCCATTTCATGGCTATAGTTTTCCTACATAGCGCCCAGCACCAATGTGCTTTGTTGATCCTTGATGATACACAAGTCGTTTAAATCCTTTCTCTATAGAAGTATTAAGACATCATCAACATAACCGCCAGAACTAAGTCCTTTCTCGATTAGGGTTCTTAAAGGCTATTAATTGCGGATACCCTCAATAATGGGGACAAAATGCCAACCTGTGTTGTACCGCGAAATACCATTTTACTGATAGTTATATCGTACATCTAGCAGTTTATCTATCTGTTCCTTAGTATATACTTGATCCAGTTACGGAGCACCCGGTCAATATAAAACCGGTTTATTAGTGTGCAAGTTATTGGCTCCTTCAATATGATGTCAATGCATAACGCCAATGTATACAGTTTGTTATCGAACGATTCATCTATATAGTAAACAACATCATAGATCTTAATGTTAACGCAATTTTTACTGGTATTCAAAATTTTGGGATATTACAGGGATTACAGCTGTTTAAAGTAAATGGGTTTTCGTATAATTTACATAAATTTTACACCCACATAATTTATAAATATCTACTTTCCTCTAACTTCTAATATCAATTCCTTAATCACCTGAGTACGGCTAATGGCAAAAGTTCCCATATATGCTTACAAATTACGCCCTATAACATTGTTTAATTAATTAAATTATAACTCGATACATTAAACTAAGTATGTATTTGTATACTACAAATAAATTACATCAAAAATAAACATGTTTGGTAAAACAATATTTATGCTTCATATATCACTCACTTACACAAACAGTTTTGTAATTAGATAATAATCATTCATTGGCAATTATACTCAATCAATTGACAGTGTCAATAAATTAATCGTTCAAAAACTTTCAAGACAACAGCGTCAAAGTTTTCTTGGGTTCGCGTGTGCAAATGAAGAAGGTAAGTTAATGAGAAAAGAGAACCACAAAAACATCCATCACATGCAACCTGATACATAATGAGGGGAATAAATAAAGTCCTTTTAAAACAATATCCTTGTATCTTAGATACTGTTGCTAACTAATAGTTAATGCCAAATATTTTATATCTATCGACATTTACACACGCGAAAAGGAAAAAAAATAGAAATACATAATTTATTAATCTTTTTATGGAATGCAATGACAATAAATTGTTGTGGAACACCAAACCAAATAATAAGAGCAACAAAAACAATCAACCTTTTTAATGGCGGGTATCAATTTTCACCAATAATAAAAACAATCGACTACAAAACAATGTGAAAATATTGCTTGGGGGAGCAATTCGCGCGATTGTTATACAATCTAAAACATATCATCCAATGATAATGATGCGGACATTAAAAAAGGTAAAAAAGGTGTCATGAAATTTTATAACAAACACTTAGAGAAATAAATATAGAAATGTGAACAAAAATGTTAAATGTGGCCAATTAATGTGAGGAGACGGTACCAAATGTTTCGTACTAAACTATTTGTTGCAGTAAGACAATGATCAAGGGGGAAGGGTTGAAACTAGGATTTGCATCTTTCCATTTAGATAGATAGATAGATAGATAGATAGATATAGATAGATAGATAGATCGATAGATAGATAGTTAGTTAGTAGTTAGTTAGTTTAGTTAGTTAGTTAGTTTAGTTAGGTAGTTAGTTCGTTAGTTCGTTAGTTTTCGTGTTCGTTCGTTCGTTTTGTTCGTTCGTTAGTTTCGTTTTCGTTCGTTTTTTTCTTCGTTCGTTTCGTTCGTTCGTTCGTTCGTTCGTTCGTTCGTTCGTTCGTTCGTTCGTTCGTTCTTCGTTCGTTCGTTCGTTCGTTCGTTTCGTTCGTTCGTTCGTTCGTTCGTTCGTTCTTCGTTTCGTTCGTTCGTTCTTCGTTCGTTCGTTCGTTCGTTCGTTCGTTTTCGTTTCGTTCGTTCGTTCGTTCGTTCGTTCGTTTTCGTTTCGTTCGTTCTTCGTTCGTTCGTTCGTTCGTTGTTCGTTCGTTCTTCGTTCGTTCGTTCGTTCGTTCGTTCGTTCGTTCGTTTCGTTCGTTCGTTCTTTCGTTCGTTCGTTCTTTCGTTTCGTTCGTTCGTTCTTTCGTTCGTTAGTTCGTTCGTTCGTTCGTTCGTTCGTTCGTTAGTTCGTTCGTTTTCGTTAGTTCTTCGTTCGTTCGTTCGTTCGTTCGTTCGTTCGTTCGTTCGTTCGTTCGTTCGTTCGTTCGTTCGTTTCGTTCTTTCGTTCTTTCGTTCGTTCGTTTCGTTCGTTCTTCGTTCGTTCGTTCGTTCGTTCGTTCGTTCGTTTCGTTCGTTCGTTCGTTCGTTCGTTCGTTCGTTCGTTCGTTCGTTTCGTTGTTCGTTTCGTTCGTTCGTTCGTTCGTTCGTTCGTTCGTTCGTTCGTTGTTTCGTTCGTTCGTTCGATTCGTTCGTTCGTTCGTTCGTTCGTGTTCATGTTCGTTCGTTCGTTCGTTCGTTCTTTCGTTCGTTCGTTAGTTCGTTATTCGTTCGTTCGTGCGTTCGTTCGTTCGTTCGTTCGTTCGTTCGTTCGTTCGTTCGTTCGTTCGTTCGTTCGTTCGTTCGTTCGTTCGTTCGTTCGTTCGTTTCGTTCGTTCGTTCGTTCGTTTCGTTCGTTCGTTCGTTCGTTCGTTCGTTCGTTCGTTCGTTCGTTCGTTCGTTCGTTCGTTCGTTCGTTCGTTCGTTCGTTTCGTTAGTTCGTTTCGTTCGTTCGTTCGTTCGTTCGTTCGTTCTTACGTTCGTTCGTTCGTTCGTTTCGTTCGTTCGTTCGTTCGTTCGTTCGTTCTTTCGTTCGTTCGTTCGTTCGTTCGTTCGTTCGTTCGTTCGTTCGTTCGTTCGTTCGTTCGTTCGTTCGTTCGTTCGTTCGTTCGTTCGTTCGTTCGTTCGTTGTTCGTTCGTTCGTTCGTTCGTTCGTTCGTTTCGTTCGTTCGTTCGTTCGTTCGTTCGTTCGTTCGTTCGTTCGTTCGTTCGTTCGTTCGTTCGTTCGTTTCGTTCGTTCGTTCGTTCGTTCGTTCGTTCTTCGTTCGTTCGTTCGTTCGTTCGTTCGTTCGTTGTTCGTTCGTTTGTTTCGTTCGTTTCGTTCGTTCGTTCGTTCGTTCGTTCGTTCTTTGTTCGTTCTTCGTTCGTTCTTCGTCGTTCGTTCGTTCGTTCGTTTCGTTTCTTTCGTTCGTTCGTTCGTTCGTTTTTCGTTCGTTCGTTCGTTCGTTCGTTCGTTCGTTCGTTCGTTCGTTCGTTCTTCGTTCGTTCGTTCGTTCGTTCGTTCGTTCGTTTTCGTTCGTTCGTTCGTTCGTTCGTTCTTCGTTCGTTCGTTCGTTCGTTCGTTCGTTCGTTGTTCGTTCGTTCTTCGTTCTTCGTTTCGTTCGTTCGTTCGTTCGTTCGTTCGTTGTTAGTTCGTTTTTAGTTAGTCCGTTCTTCTTTTTTCTCGGTGTATTTCAATATGTTTCCGGTGGTCTCCTTGTCAATATAGGTACTTTATTATGTCTCTCCTCTCACCAACTCCCCATTCTCCTGCTGCAACGCCGCCAAAATCCCCAGGACATGTATATTATTAGCACACGAATGAATACCCTTAACAACAAGTGTCTGCTGAAAAAAAGTCCCAAACTCCACTACGCTCTTTTCTTTCTTGATATTTTGTTGTTTTTAATTTCATACGCCCGGTGTGTTGTGATGTTGTTAAAACGCTGTCAGTTACAAAAAATATAAAAACCACAAGCATTTCATGGCAAAACATGCAAACAACAAATTATATTTGTTATAGATTCTATTGATGTTGTCACAGGATGTGTGGTTTTTCAATAAAGAATAAAATGTATAGTACTTGTTAAAATAAAGTACAATATTATATGTGTTTGGTATTATCCAGGAATGGCAGGAATTTATTTATGTAGATATAATAAAATGTTTATATTAATAGTCGTACATTAAGTGTCAATTGTTTCGTCCTAAAAATAAATAATTGATTAGGATTGCTAGAAAAGTTTGCAGGATGTTTAGAAAAAAATCCTTACAACTAATGCTAAACATCTTGTATTTATACAAAAATAATTCGTCCCATTTTTTTAAATTAATTACTACATTTTTGTATCACTGTTTTGTGTCGCATCACACAATCACTTTAATAATTTAGATCTTATTTTTACAATATTTTCCCACAATTGTCAACGATAGCGTTTAAATCCATTAAATAAAATTTAATTCCAACAACATTTGTTTTATTTATTATTAAGAGCAGAATTTTTATATTTTCCATCTTTTTTTGTGTTAAGAAAAATTCATTTAAAATTTTTAATAGTTTTGTTTGTTTGTAGCGTTTTGTAATTAAACAGCAGCGCCTGAATGTTGTTGTTTTCCTCATAATTTTTATTCATTGCAACAAATTGTTCCTAAAAATGGACATTTATTTGTGTGTATTTGTACTCGTATTCGAAAACATAACAAAAACCAACAATAAACTCAAACATTTGCCTCAAAATATCATTTCATATCATGCACCCAATAATCTCAAAACAACTTGCATTGAAAGTGTGAAGATATTTTGTAGCAAGTTTATGTTTTTGTGTTGGTTGCATGTATCTCAGTTGAATCATAATTAATGGAACATTTGAGTTGATTATTGTTATTGTTGTTGTTTTTTTTTTTGTTTCCAATTTTAAATCATGCAAAAGTTCGAAAATGTCAAACTGACCATATTGTTGCATGGAGCGTGAGAAATTTTTATTCATTAAATTGAAACAAATCTTAGAAACGAGTTAAATTTAAAATTATAAAAGGCAAAAAATTACAACAAACAAATTAAG
>NW_023994327.1:277500-317500 GCF_015586225.1 Lucilia sericata | reverse complement strand
ATAGTCTATAGTCTATAGACTAGACTATAGACTAGACTATAGACTAGACTATAGACTAGACTATAGACTAGACTATAGACTAGACTATAGACTAGACTATAGACTAGACTATAGACTAGACTATAGACTAGACTATAGACTAGACTATAGACTAGACTATAGACTAGACTATAGACTAGACTATAGACTAGACTATAGACTAGACTATAGACTAGACTATAGACTAGACTATAGACTAGACTATAGACTAGACTATAGACTAGACTATAGACTAGACTATAGACTAGACTATAGACTAGACTATAGACTTAGACTATAGACGAGGACTATAGACTAGACCTATAGACTAGACTATAGACTAGACTATAGACTAGACTATAAGACTAGACTATAGACTAGTACTATAGACTAGACTATAGAATAGACTATCGACTAGACTATAGACTAGGACTATAGACTAGACTATAGACTAGACTATAGACTAGACTATAGACGAGACTATTAGACTAGACTATAGACTAGACTATAGACTAGACTATAGGACTAGACATAGAACTAGACTATAGACTAGACTATAGACTAGACTATAGACTAGACTATAGACTAGACTATAGACTAGAATATAGACTAGACATATGACTAGAACTAATAGACTAGACTATAGACTAGACTATAGACTATGACTATACAGACTTAGACTAGCTATAGACTAGACTATAGACATATGACTATAGACTAGACTATAGACTAGACTATAGACTAGACTATAGACTAGACTATAGACTAGACTATAGACTAGACTATAGACTAGACTATAGACTAGACTATAGACTAGACTATAGACTAGACTATAGACTAGACTATAGACTAGACTATAGACTAGACTATAGACTAGACTATAGACTAGACTATAGACTAGACTAGACTAGACTAGACTATAGACTAGACTATAGACTAGACTATAGACTAGACTATAGACTAGACTATAGACTAGACTATAGACTAGACTATAGACTAGACTATAGACTAGACTATAGACTAGACTATAGACTAGACTATAGACTAGACTATAGACTAGACTATGACTAGACTATAGACTAGACTATAGACTAGACTATAGACTAGACTATAGACTAGACTATAGACTAGACTATAGACTAGACTATAGACTAGACTATAGACTAGACTATAGACTAGACTATAGACTAGACTATAGACTAGACTATAGACTAGACTATAGACTAGACTATAGACTAGACTATAGACTAGACTATAGACTAGACTATAGACTAGACTATAGACTAGACTATAGACTAGACTATAGACTAGACTATAGACTAGACTATAGACTAGACTATAGACTAGACTATAGACTAGACTATAGACTAGACTATAGACTAGACTATAGACTAGACTATAGACTAGACTATAGACTAGACTATAGACTAGACTATAGACTAGACTATAGACTAGACTATAGACTAGACTATAGACTAGACTATAGACTAGACTATAGACTAGACTATAGACTAGACTAGATAGACTAGACTATAGACTAGACTATAGACTAGACTATAGACTAGACTATAGACTAGACTATAGACTAGACTATAGACTAGACTATAGACTAGACTATAGACTAGACTATAGACTAGACTATAGACTAGACTATAGACTAGACTATAGACTAGACTATAGACTAGACTATAGACTAGACTATAGACTAGACTATAGACTAGACTATAGACTAGACTATAGACTAGACTAGACTATAGACTAGACTATAGACTAGACTATAGACTAGACTATAGACTAGACTATAGACTAGACTAAGACTAGACTAAGACTAGACTATAGACTAGACTATAGACTAGACTATAGACTAGACTATAGACTAGACTATAGACTAGACTATAGACTAGACTATAGACTAGACTATAGACTAGACTAAGACTAGACTATAGACTAGACTATAGACTAGACTATAGGACTAGACTATAGACTAGACTAATAGACTAGACTATAGACTAGACTATAGACTAGACTATAGACTAGACTATAGACTAGACTATAGACTAGACTATAGACTAGCTATAGACTAGACTATAGACTAGACATAGGAATAGACTATAGACTAGACTATAGACTAGACTATAGACTAGACTATAGACTAGACTATAGACTAGACTATAGACTAGACTATAGACTAGACTATAGACTAGACTATAGACTAGACTATAGACTAGACTATAGACTAGACTAATGACTATAGACTACTATAGGCTAGACTATAGACTAGACTATAGACTAGAATATAGACTAGAATATAGACTAGACTATAGACTAGACTAATAGACTAGACTATAGACTAGACTAAAGGACTAGACTATAGACTAGGATATAGACTAGGACATAGACTAGACTATAGACTAGACTATAGACTAGACTATAGACTAGTCTATAGACTATAGACTAGACTATACTAGACTATAGACTAGACTATAGACTAGACTATAGACTAGACTATAGACATAGACTATAGACTAGACTATAGACTAGACTATAGACTAGACTATAGACTAGACTATAGACTAGGACTATAGACTAGACTATAGACTAGACTATATGACTAGACTATCGACTAGACTATAGACTAGACTATAGATAGACTATAGACTAGACTAGGTATGGACTAGACTATAGACTAGACTATAGACTAGACTTAGACTAGACTATAGACTGAGGACTATAGACTAGACTATAGACTAGACTATAGACTAGACTATAGACTAGACTATAGACTAGACTATAGACTAGACTATAGACTAGACTATAGACTAGACTATAGACTAGACTATAGACTAGACTATAGACTAGACTATAGACTAGACTATAGACTAGACTATAGACTAGACTATAGACTAGACTATAGACTAGATATGACTAGACTATAGACTACTAGACTAGACTATAGACTAGACTATAGACTAGACTATAGACTAGACTATAGACTAGACTATAGACTAGACTATAGACTAGACTTAGACTAGACTATAGACTAGACTATAGACTAGACTATAGACTAGACTATAGACTAGACTATAGACTAGACTATAGACTAGACTATAGACTAGACTATAGACTAGACTATAGACTAGACTATAGACTAGACTATGGACTAGTCTATAGACTAGACTATATACTAGACTATAGACTAGACTATAGACTAGACTATAGACTAGACTATAGACGAGACTATAGACGAGACTATAGACTAGACTATAGACTAGACTATAGACTAGACTATAGACTAGACTATAGACTAGACTATAGACTAGACTATAGACTAGACTATAGACTAGACTATAGACTAGACTATAGACTAGACTATAGACTAGACTATAGACTAGACTATAGACCAGACTATAGACTAGACTATAGACTAGACTATAGACTAGACTATAGACTAGACTATAGACTAGACTATAGACTAGACTATAGACTAGACTATAGACTAGACTATAGACTAGACTATAGACTAGACTATGGACTCGACTATAGACTAGACTATGGACTAGACTATGGACTAGACTATAGACTAGACTATAGATTAGACTATACAGTAGACTATAGACTAGACTATAGACTAGACTAAAGACTAGACTATAGACTAGACTATAGACTAGACTATAGATTAGACTATACAGTAGACTATAGACTAGACTGACTAGACAAGACTAGACTAGACTAGACTATAGACTAGACTATAGACTAGACTATAGACTAGACTATAGACTAGACTATAGACTAGACTATAGACTAGACTATAGACTAGACTATAGACTAGACTATAGACTAGACTATAGACTAGACTATAGACTAGACTATAGACTAGACTATAGACTAGACTATAGACTAGACTATAGACTAGACTATAGACTAGACTATAGACTAGACTATAGAACTAGACTACTAGACTAGACTATAGACTAGACTATAGACTAGACTATAACTAGACTATAGACTAGACTATAGACTAGACTATAGACTAGACTATAGACTAGACTATAGACTAGACTATAGACTAGACTATAGACTAGACTATAGACTAGACTATAGACTAGACTAATAGACTCGACTATAGACTAGACTATAGACTAGACTATAGACTAGACTATAGACTAGACTATAGACTAGACTATAGACTAGACTATAGACTAGACTATAGACTAGACTATAGACTAGACTATAGAACTAGACTATAGACTAAGACTATAGACAAGACTATAGACTAGACTAGAGACTAGACTATAGACTAGACTATAGACTAGACTATAGACTAACTATAGACTAGACTATAGACTAACTATAGACGAGACTATAGACTAGAGACTATAACTAGACTATAGACTAGACTATAGACTAGACTATAGACTAGACTATAGACTAGACTATAGACCTAGACTATAGACTAGACTATAGACGACTATAGACTATGACTACGCGCTCGTGCTCCTATTGAACAACTATTGGATCTGTTCATAAGAGGCTTTGAACTGGACTAAGGCGATGCTGCATCAACGTTTGGTTTCCTGTTGCTGATTTTAGATCGGCGGTTTGTTAAATCCGTTCTTCAAACTCTAACTTTAGACTCAAAGGAAAGCAATATTTCTAATATGAATGATATGAACTATATGAATGATATGGACTTTGACCTATAGCAGAATTTGCAAATTTCTTATCAACAAAAGGTTTACTAAACTTCACTCCTTTATATCTCATTGTTATTACTGTTTTCCTATGACATCATCTCAAAAAATAAAAACCAAACTAAACAACACCAAGAAAACGAAAGAATTACAAGCAGAATAGGGAAGTTTTAATTGAGGAAAAATTGTTTTATGTTGTATAAAAGAAAAACATGATGAAGACAATTAAAAGGGTGCTTAGAAGTATAACTTTCTATCTATTCAACCACAGAGTCGCTGTTGTTTTAACACCACTCGACAATTGCACATATTGTAGCTATCTACATATGTATGTGTGGGTGTGAATAAATTCCTAAGTTATTTCTATATATAGGAGCTGCTTATGATTGTGGTAAATGTCATTTGTGATAATTTACGAGTTACACTTACTAATTTTAAAATTGTTTATGCTAAAAATAGTTTTAAAAATTAATAAAAATTATTTTCTGTTTTTTTTTTTTTTTTTTTGAGAATTTATAATTGAAGATGAACTTTAGAGACTTTGGAGATTATTCACAATTGTTGTTTTGCAGTTAGATTCATATGAAGAAAAGATTTTATCTAGAGGAAATTATTAACGGATTTTTAGGTCATTTTGATATGTTTTTGCAGAATTTAATTATGTATATGAAAAAAAAAAAAAATGGGCGTCTTTGTTGTTAACATAATGATGATTCATTAATAGGAAGTATTGAGGAAAATTATTTGCTTGTAAAGTTGAAATTTCAATGACTTGTTATTGAATATTTAAAAATGGACTTTAGAAGGTTTATATATACCAAAGTAAAGTATATTTCAGAGTGCTCATTGGGTCCTACAATCGGTCAAAAACGTATGTTCTAAGAATTTCCTTTAATACTGGATGCTATTAACATTCATTCCGAAGTGCAGTTATTTCTTATTATAAGATTCGCTTTAATTTCTAAGAATTTTAATCAAAAACATTATTATATAAAAAGACATAAATTAAAATCTTTAAATAAATTTCAACACTCCCAACAGCCCCTTTAAAACAATAGTATTCCTCAGCCATACAAAGGATATAAAAATAATAAGTTTCTTTCTTATGAAATGATTCACCCATTACACAATAATTCAATTGTAATGCCATAAATTATCTACCAGTTGGTTATTAAATAATTTTTTTTTTCATTCTCAGTCATTTTATGAACGTTTAGCATTTAGAGCCCGCATTTACAGCAAACTTTTCAAAAATTCCTTTAAGTAAAACCAAACAACAATCATTGTATGAGTTTAAAATTGTAAACGCGAATCTTTGGTTTTAAAGTATAAATAAAAGAACACAAAAATAACATTAAATTAATTAACCCTTTGCGTGTTAAATGGTTACGCTTCCATGATTCTTTTAGTTTTTATTTCAACTTAAATCCAAACGTAGTGAGAAATTTATCGAGAAAGTACTGGTTTGGTTTTACAGTCTGTTTTATGGACATCAATTGAAAAATTGTGACTTAAACTGAGGAATGCAAAATTTTCTTGTTTATTTTACTACAGGATATGGAATCTGAAAATTAATGTATTCTTGGGTTTGCAACCTCTAAATGATGGCATTATAATGTGCAGATTTCGTGCGACTAGAGGTTAAAGACGCTTAAAACTTCCGTTTTATAATGCGAAATTTTAATTCGCATCAACATTTCTGGATCTTACATCTTGATAAAGAAAGTTCGAGAAATTCAGTAAAAGCTCAGTTGGGTGCTACCGTTTTGCTGCCCAATCAGAATCATCGGTGTAAGATCCTAGAAATGGGTCGATTACGCAACAAATTTGTGCTGAATATAATGGGTAAATGCACTAGTTTGAGTGTTATTATCATATCGAGTGCGGTTCTGCTGCAAAACTTGGTACATGGAACCAGGTCAGAATTGTTTGTCAAAATGGACCCAATGATTTAATTTTCTCAGATCGCTGCATTTTTATTTGACTGATTATACTATCCACTGACTTGCAGTAATCAAAGAGTACATTCAAAGCAGTAGACATCTAATTCCGGTTAGTTGACAATCCCTTGCATTCTCAGCAAGTGTCCAATATATTAAGAGTGGCTTTTTGGTTGTATTTTTTTGATGACTTTACTGAGGCCTCGACTACGATGCGAATATTACTTATATCATCCCCCGGGGTATGTTTCCTAGATGTTATTGCAATCCGGGTGGAAAAGAGGTACTCCCAATAGCTCTAGTCTGTCGAAACTACATATAAACTGGTGGTCGGACCATGGGAACCGGTAGCACACAGGACAGATTTTCGGACTTTGTCGTGTCGTGTTTATAAGTGAGGTCCCTTCGGTGTCACGTGGTGACTGTAGTTTAAACTCAAACACGAGGGATGTGGATGTTAGTTACACGTTAAAGTCTATAGTTCTCGATAAGTTGTAGAGACAGCACATACCCCGTAAAGCAGTGACTGAGATACTAAGCGTTGGATGCGGATCTCACCCATTCTTACTTAGAAGTATATCTTCTATGTATTCAACTTCAGAGCCCCTGTTGTTTTAACACCACCCACTATTGTATGGGTGAATAAATTTCTTTACTATACTGAGCCCTCGACTACACTGCTAATATTACCTATACCATCCCCATGTTTCCTCGATGATATTCCTCAACTTGTTGTCATTGCGATCCTGGGGAATAGAGTCTGCCGGAACTATAAACTAGTGGTGTCAAATATATGATTTCTTTGGGATGATTTGACCTGGTGTCGAACCAAGGAGACTTATTATATGGTACCATGGGACGGGTAGCCCACAGGGCAGAGTTTAGGAGTTTGTCTTGTATCGGTTATAGGAGAGGTCTCTTCGGTTGCATGTGATAGCTGTGGTTTAAACTAAAACTCGAGGGAAGAGAATGTTGGTTAAAAGACTGATTGTTGCACGTTAAAGTCTATAATTACTGATAAATTTGGTGGTGTTACCGAGACAACAGATACCCCGTAGGGCAGTGACTGAGGGACTAAGCTTTGGAAATTAGATGGTATAAAGGGTATGCGATACAGGATGGATGTAGCGGTATGTGAGCATGTCGGATGTTTTTCTCAATGAGTGCGACATATGAATAAGAAGAGTGCTGGGTTGAATGAAGAACAAGTCTTCGGTTTATTTGATGAGTTCGTATTTCGGTCTACCGACTACGAACTTGTCTATTCAGCAGAGGTCATTATTCTATATGCGTGGTTTTAAGCTAAAGTAATGTTTTTGCATCTCGGAAGTTGCAGAACAGGGCAGCATGCTTAAGTACTCAAGATATCTGATTACTTAAGCAAGACCATAATAACGACAAGGCATGATTGGGCCGCGAACACTGCCCTAAGGGATGATGTGATCTCAATCTACACTGATGGTTCTAAAACAGAAAGGGGCATGGGCTCAGGAATATTGTCCAAACAACTGAATCTTCTGCTGTCTGCTTCTCGCTGGAACGTATGGACTACCCACGTTATAGCTACTGTAGAAGCTGTTTGGATGAGGAAGAAGAGGAATCGGTACAACACCTTCTATGTGACTGCCCGGCCTTACAAGAGCACAGACTACGCTATCTAGAGCTCTTTTCCATGATCTAGACTGTCTCAGAGATGCGTCACAAGTAAACATGATCGGTTTTATTACAAATACAAGCTGGTTTTCACGAACTAAGTAGTCAACGAAATAAGGGAGGGAAAACATTCTCTAAACATAAGGGAATGGCAATTATAAGGGTATCAAAATGGACCACAAGGCCTCCGAGTGAGCTCGCTAACTAGCGAGCATCCCTGCAGGACCTGCAGAAACAAAAGAGGTTTTCGTCCCTAATCCCACTAAAGATGATGTAGAGGACATAGTGGATTAAGTAAGTGAAAGCATCGCCAAGCTATCAACCATCAAAAACGACTATCTGGAGGACAAAGAAGGATGATGAAGTTGCTCCAGAAAATCATATCGAGTCAAGCTCTGGACACTTCGAAGGGTAAATGCGACTATTCTTTATCCTCTTTTGAGTCAGAAAAGAATAAATACGTTCCATGAGTTGAATATAGAGAATAAAAGCAAAAGTGATCCTCGTCAATCCAGACAATGGTTTTCAAATCGGATTCATTGAGGAAAGTAACTTTACCTCTAATGTTGATTATTGTTAAAACTGTGTAACTGAAGCACTTCTCCTCTACATGACATGCATCCGATTGATTTCGACAGTGTCAGTCATGTAAGAAGTCATAGATTTGAGTATACTACGTTGCTATTAGTTTATATCGTTGGAAGATATGTAACTATGAAATGATAAAGAAAAAGTCGAGAAAGGCAACAGCTCCTTCTGGAAAGTCAATGAGAAATCAGCAAAACTTTTATATCATATTCTAAAATATACTCCCTAGGCATGTCAAGTGAATGTTTCTTCTATGAAAGTGCTCTCGAGTCACGCTAGATATGAAGGGAGAGGTATGAGAGGCATCATTTTAAGCACCCTAGTTTGTCCCTCCCAAAATGTTCAAATCTCATATCGTATCTTCTTAACATCATCAACTCCAATTTTCTAAAGAGTAATACAAATTCGCCTAGACCCACACCAAACACTCTACATGTTTATTATTAATTAAACTTCCTCTTTATATAAAACATATTGTATTCACACAACAATTAAATTGCTGTTAACATAAAGAAAAATGTTAAACATTTAATCCTTTCACTAACTCCAATAGAAAAACCAACAACCTTACGTCTAGCAAGAACACTCCCTACTTGATAAGCAGCCCCAAGTAAAACGGAACAATAATGCAAAAATTCCAACCAGGAGTGGCACAAATTTTAATAAACATGTCACAGCCCAACACACAAGTAAAATATATGAATGCAATGGATTCCATAAGAAATAGTTTCTATTAAAAAGAAAATAACAAAAATTCATAGAAATGTTAGGAAAAAAAGTGAAATATTTAATGATCGCATGCCAAGATCTGATGATAATAAAAAAGCGTAAAATCACGTTTAACTTTTTAACAAAAATATTGAAAAATTTTGCTTTGTTTACATTTATGTTTTGACATTTATTCATTCTTTGCCATTACATTTCATTTAATAGTATTCATATTTTTCCTGTTTCTTGTTATTTTTATTTTTTCATATTTAAATTAGCATGTTTAAGCATAATTATCGTTACGTGCCAAGATGTCCTGTGGCTTTTAACTGTTAATTTCCGTAACAGATTTTTCTATTTTCTCTGTTTGTTTTTATGGTAAAATTTGATTTTTGTATCGCTTTGTATGTTTGCTTGAGTATTTTAGTTTTTTATTGAAAATTTGCGTGTTTTATTTGTTCAAAATTTATTTCCTCAATGATTCACTAATAAGGAATTTTAATTGGTAAAACAAAAGGACACATTAAATATCGAAGGACAACTAGATATTCATAATCAATTTATGTTATTAAACACAAATCAAATGTTTAGGATGAGGAAAACATTATTTCTGGCAATTTATTGAAAGTTTCTATTTTAAGGTGTTTCCTGTTTTTGGCATTTAGACTACAAGGTAAAAAAAATATATTTTTATTTACAACTTTAGATTGATTTTTTACAGTATCGAGATATAAACAGTTTGAAGTTGTTGTACTTAGTGTACCTGCTCTGCACATTACTTTTGTTATCGTACCTAGCACGACCATGTTTGAATTAGAATTTTTTTGATTTAAATATTTCTCCACTGTAAGTCATTCTGCAAAAGCGCTCACACAGACTCAAAATATTTTGACTAGAACTGAACTAGAACTGAACTAGAACTGAACTAGAACTGAACTAGAAATGAACTAGAACTGAACTAGAACTGAACTAGAACTGAACTAGAACTGAACTAGAAATGAACTAGAACTGAACTAGAACTGAACTAGAACTGAACTAGAACTGAACTAGAACTGAACTAGAACTGAACTAGAACTGAACTAGAACTGAACTAGAACTGAACTAGAACTGAACTAGAACTGAACTAGAACTGAACTAGAACTGAACTAGAACTGAACTAGAACTGAACTAGAACTGAACTAGAACTGAACTAGAACTGAACTAGAACTGAACTAGAACTGAACTAGAACTGAACTAGAACTGAACTAGAACTGAACTAGAACTGACCTAGAACTGAACTAGAACTGAACTAGAACTGAACTAGAACTGAACTAGAACTGAACTAGAACTGAACTAGAACTGAACTAGAACTGAACTAGAACTGAACTAGAACTGAACTAGAACTGAACTAGAACTGAACTAGAACTGAACTAGAACTGAACTAGAACTGAACTAGAACTGAACTAGAACTGAACTAGAACTGAACTAGAACTACTAGAACTGAACTAGAACTGAACTAGAACTGAACTAGAACTGAACTAGAACTGAACTAGAACTGAACTAGAACTGAACTAGAACTGAACTAGAACTGAACTAGAACTGAACTAGAACTGAACTAGAACTGAACTAGAACTGAACTAGAACTGAACTAGAACTGAACTAGAACTGAACTAGAACTGAACTAGAACTGAACTAGAACTGAACTAGAACTGAACTAGAACTGAACTAACTGAACTAGAACTGAACTAGAACTGAACTAGAACTGAACTAGAACTGACTAGAACTGAACTAGAACTGAACTAGAACTGAACTAGAACTGAACTAGAACTGAACTAGAACTGAACTAGAACTGAACTAGAACTGAACTAGAACTGAACTAGAACTGAACTAGAACTGAACTAGAACTGAACTAGAACTGAACTAGAACTGAACTAGAACTGAACTAGAACTGAACTAGAACTGAACTAGAACTGAACTAGAACTGAACTAGAACTGAACTAGAACTGAACTAGAACTGAACTAGAACTGAACTAGAACTGAACTAGAACTGTACTAGAACTGAACTAGAACTGAACTAGAACTGAACTAGAACTGAACTAGAACTGAACTAGAACTGAACTAGAACTGAACTAGAACTGAACTAGAACTGAACTAGAACTGAACTAGAACTGAACTAGAACTGAACTAGAACTGAACTAGAACTGAACTAGAACTGAACTAGAACTGAACTAGAACTGAACTAGAACTGAACTAGAACTGAACTAGAACTGAACTAGAACTGAACTAGAACTGAACTAGAACTGAACTAGAACTGAACTAGAACTGAACTAGAACTGAACTAGAACTGAACTAGAACTGAACTAGAACTGAACTAGAACTGAACTAGAACTGAACTAGAACTGAACTAGAACTGAACTAGAACTGAACTAGAACTGAACTAGAACTGAACTAGAACTGAACTAGAACTGAACTAGAACTGAACTAGAACTGAACTAGAACTGAACTAGAACTGAACTAGAACTGAACTAGAACTGAACTAGAACTGAACTAGAACTGAACTACTGAACTAGAACTGAACTAGAACTGAACTAGAACTGAACTAGAACTGAACTAGAACTGAACTAGAACTGAACTAGAACTGAACTAGAACTGAACTAGAACTGAACTAGAACTGAACTAGAACTGAACTAGAACTGAACTAGAACTGAACTAGAACTGAACTAGAACTGAACTAGAACTGAACTAGAACTGAACTAGAACTGAACTAGAACTGAACTAGAACTGAACTAGAACTGAACTAGAACTGAACTAGAACTGAACTAGAACTGAACTAGAACTGAATTAGAACTGAAATAGAACTGAACTAGAACTGAACTAGAGCTAGAACTGAACTCCTTTGTATGCTTGTCCCTTTGCTTCTATTGTCTTGGGCATCTTAGTCTTCACTTTCTGTGCGATGGAGGGTATTAAAAGTTTATTGAAGCCCGATCGATAAATCTTTTAAAGATTTGTTGGGAGTTTGGACAATTATGATCCTAGTTGGAAAATTGTTGTTAACACTGTTGGAGAAATAGTCGTTAACTTGTTCCGCCAACAATAATCTATTATTAAAATTTTTAAATTTGCCAAAATGTTTTCAACTTAAAACGTATTAAGGAATCTGCCTTTTAACTTAATGCATGACTAAAGGACTGCTTTCCTTTCCCTTTCTTGTATTAAATTTCAATTTCCCCAAGAAATACCTCTTAAGGCAATTGAATGTTTAAATATTTTCAATTGATTCTTTAAACATTGAGAATCACTCCATCTGTTTGCTGGCAAACAACACACACACTTACATATTCAACAAAAGCCACAATATCCATAAATGAATGTAAATCTGATAATCCGAAAATTGTTTGCCAACATATGTATGTAAGGATTGCAATTTGCTCTCTGGTAAAAATCGCGTAACCTTAAACAATTTTGTGGCTGGCTTAAAGGTTTTTGAGGATAAAAGGGGTGAACCAAAGCAAAAGAAACGCCTACAACTTTTAGTTGTAAAGAAATAAACAGAAGCTACATAAATAAATGGAAAAAATCAAGGATCAAAGAAAAAAATATATACATTATCAAAATCATGAATAAATTTTGCGGTTAAATTGTTACACACACACAAACAAAGCAGGACTCTAAAATATACAAGCACACGTGTTTGTAGTCAACAAGGACACACGTTGAAGTAGGACTTTATAAGACTAACATTATACGAAGAAAGTAAAAAAGGGGTGTATTATAGAAATTTTAAAAGCCTATAATTATGGGATAATGTTTGATCACCGTTTCGAGCGAATTAAATTTGAATTGTATGTAAGAATGTTAAACAATACAAAAAGTTTCAATTTCATTGTATGACATTAAAATTGAAATATAAACATTGCGCGTCTTTTTGGAAAATAAAGAAAGGAAATATTTATTTAAAACAACAACCGTAATCAACAGGGGTCTTATGTAGTCTAATTTGTATGAAGGGTTAGTTTTTGTTACATGGTGAACCATGTAAATATTTCAACCCCTTCGCACGAGTATTGAATTGTATGTTTGGTTTTTGTGTAAATGTTACAACTAATAGACCTAATAGTTTTACTAAATACTTTAATAATGCCTCAATTCACATGTGACAACATAATAATGAAAACATTGGAAAATAGGAATATCAAGCTGTTTTTTCTGCCCGAAAAAGGAGTTATAATGTTCACTTTTTTTGGTATTAAATTATTAAGATACAATCAAATAATAATACGGGTTACAGCTGACGGGTTTTACTTCTCAATTGAGAATGAAATTAGGCAAAGAAAAAAATTATATTGTACAAACTTATAAAAATTGGATATTGTACAAACTTATTAACCAAAAGAGTACTTTTAAGGTTTTAAAGTACTAAACTAATATATCGCTGAACCTCAGACTGAACTATAGACTAGACTATAGATTAATCTATAAAGTAGATTATAGACTAGACTATAGAATAGACTATAGACTGGACTATAGACTATGGACTAGACTATAGACCAGACTGTAGACTAGACTATAAACTAGACTATAGACTAGACTATAGACTAGACTATAGACTAGACAATAGACTAGACTATGGACTAGACTATAGACCAGACTGTAGACTAGACTATAAACTAGACTATAGACTAGACTATAGACTAGACTATAGACTAGACTATAGACTAGACTATAGACTAGACTATAGACTAGACTATAGACTAGACAATAGACTAGAATAGACTATACTATAGACAAGACTATAGACTAGACTATAGACTAGACTATAGACTAGACTATAGACTAGACTAGACTATAGACTAGACTAGACTATAGACTAGACTAGACTAGACTATAGACTAGACTAGACTATATACTAGACTATAGACTAGACTATAGACTAGACTATAGACTAGACTATGGACTAGACTATAGACTAGACTATAGACTAGACTATAGACTAGACTATGGACTAGACTATGGACTAGACTATAGACTAGACTATAGACTGGACTATAGACTGGACTATAGACTAGACTATGGACTAGACTATAGACCAGACTGTAGACTAGACTATAAACTGGACTATAGACTAGACTATAGACTAGACTATAGACTAGACAATAGAATAGACTATGGACTAGACTATAGACCAGACTGTAGACTAGACTATAAACTAGACTATAGACTAGACTATAGACTAGACTATAGACTAGACTATGGACTAGACTATAGACTAGACTATAGACTACTAGACTATGGACTAGACTATGGACTAGACTATAGGACTAGACTATAGACTAGACTATAGACTAGACTATAGACTAGACTATAGACTAGACATAGACTAGACTATAGACTAGACTATAGACTAGACTATAGACTAGACTATATACTAGACTATAGACTAGACTATAGACTAGACTATAGACTAGACTATAGACTAGACTATAGACTAGACTATAGACTAGACTATAGACTAGACTATAGACTAGACTATAGACTAGACTATAGACTAACTATAGACTAGACTATAGGACTAGACTATAGATTAGACTATAGACTAGACTATAGACTAGACTATAGACTAGACTATAGACTAGACTATAGACTAGACTATAGACTAGACTATAGACTAGACTATAGACTAGACTATAGACTAGACTATAGACTAGACTATAGACTAGACTATAGACTAGACTATAGACTAGACTATAGACTAGACTATAGACTAGACTATAGACTAGACTATAGACTAGACTATAGACTAGACTATAGACTAGACTATAGACTAGACTATAGACTAGACTATAGACTAGACTATAGACTAGACTATAGACTAGACTAGACTAGACTAGACTATAGAGACTAGACTATAGACTAGACTATAGACTAGACTATAGACTAGACTATAGACTAGACTATAGACTAGACTATAGACTAGACTATAGACTAGACTATAGACTAGACTATAGACTAGACTATAGACTAGACTATAGACTAGACTATAGACTAGACTATAGACTAGACTATAGACTAGACTATAGACTAGACTATAGACTAGACTAGACTAGACTATAGACTAGACTATAGACTAGACTATAGACTAGACTATAGACTAGACTATAGACTAGACTATAGACTAGACTATAGACTAGACTATAGACTAGACTATAGACTAGACTATAGACTAGACTATAGACTAGACTATAGACTAGACTATAGACTAGACTATAGACTAGACTATAGACTAGACTATAGACTAGACTATAGACTAGACTATAGACTAGACTATAGACTAGACTATAGACTAGACTATAGACTAGACTATAGACTAGACTATAGACTAGACTATAGACTAGACTATAGACTAGACTATAGACTAGACTATAGACTAGACTATAGACTAGACTATAGACTAGACTATAGACTAGACTATAGACTAGACTATAGACTAGACTATAGACTAGACTATAGACTAGACTATAGACTAGACTATAGACTAGACTATAGACTAGACTATAGACTAGACTATAGACTAGACTATAGACTAGACTATAGACTAGACTATAGACTAGACTATAGACTAGACTATAGACTAGACTATAGACTAGACTATAGACTAGACTAATAGACGAGACTATAGACTAGACCTATAGCACTAGACTATAGACTAGACTATAGACTAGACTATAGACTAGACTATAGACTAGACTATAGACTAGACTATGAGCTAGACTAGAGACTAGACTATAGACTAGACTATAGACCTAGACTATAGACTAGACTATAGACGTAGACTAGACTAGACATAGACTAGACTATAGACTAAGACTATAGACTATACTATAGACTAGAACTATAGACTAGACTATAGACTAGAATATAGACTATAGACTATAGACTAGAATAGACTAGACTAGACTATAGACTAGACTATAGACTAGACTATGACTAGACTATAGACTAGACTATAGACTAGACTATAGACTAACTATAGACTAGACTATAGACTAGATAGACTATAGACTAGAACTATAGACTAGACTATAGACTAGAATAGACTAAGACTAGACGATAGACTGAGAACTATAGACTAGACAATAGACTGACTAAGACAGACTAGACTATAGACTAGACTATAGACTAGACTATAGACTAGACTATAGACTAGACTATAGACTAGACTATAGACTAGACTATAGACTAGACTATAGACTAGACTATAGACTAGACTATAGACTAGACTATAGACTAGACTAGACTATAGATTAGACTAGACTATAGACTAGACTATAGATTAGACTAGACTCTAGACTAGACTATAGATTAGGCTGTAGACTAAACTATGGACTAGACTATAAACTAGACTATAGACTAGAATGTGGCTAAAACTTAATTTAAAATTTCTTAAAATTTAAAAAAAAATCCTTTTTCAACTACTTAATATGATCTTAATGACCAATATTTTTTCACCAAATTTTATTTAAACTATGACAGCGACAAACCCAGTCCCCGGTGACCTTAAAGTATAACTAATACTCTTTTAAGAAAAAAATAATAATAAATTACATATCTCTTGTGTTGGGAAAATGCATATAATAGTAGATTGTTTGAAAATTTTTCAGCTAAAACAAGTAAGAGCGTTAATAGTGTTTTTGTCGCATTTCATCCTGTATTTTTAATTCAATTATGAGCTTTACTGTTATTTCCGGAATGCAACCTTTTTGTGGGGGATATGGTCAATTATTGACCGGTCCTCATAAAGCTTTGGCCGAATTTCATCGCTATACAAGTATTTTCATGTCAGTAATGACAGTTAAATCATTTTCTGAAGTGTTCCCTTATATGGGGGTAGGATCAGTTATGGACCCTATAAAACTTTGTCTTTGTAGATATAAAAGATATTACCTCCTTTATTTTTCAAACAACCCACGTTAAATGACAAAATACCATATGACATAATATGCAAATGTTACAACAATATAACAAACCATATATTTTATTTAGCCAATACATTAACCACATAGTAGTACATCACATGTACATTTTATATCACCTCTTTTTCTGCTTTAAATATATGACGAAAAGCAACAACAACAACAGCGGAAAAAAGTTGTTATCAACACTAAAGCTAAATACTTTTTAGCTTGATTTCTTTAGGGAATAAAAGAAATGAAGGGGGTGAACACTGACAACAAATAATGACAACGGTCTAGAAAGAACAGTTTATGATGACGTCCAAGTTGATGATGATGAGCAGGAGGACGCACTGATGTATAAATTTACGTGTGTATGTGTGTGTTACACGAAATGTTACACCTAAATAATGTTTGACGTGAATGTGTTGTTTTGTTTATTGGTAACAGTTATTTTTATACATTTATAATTTGCTTAATTACTAAAAAATATATAACATTTACTAACCTAAAAGCAATTCGCTAGAATTCATGCTAAAGTCAAAGTGGGTGAAGAATATCCATCATAGAGAAAAAAACCTACAAAGAAATGTCATCGTTGTTGATTTAAGTAAGACAAACCTTTTCAAAAAACTTAAAACATAATAAAAAGCAAACGAAGAAAAGGTTATAATTAAAATAATTACTCCTTTGGATCTAAACTTTTTTCTGCTTTCATTTCATAGTGGAATGGGCATAAGGGAGAAGTTAGCCTATATTTTGTATTTTTAATTATTTTTAACTATAATTATTACATTAAACATTTTTGGTATTAAAGAGGAATTTAAAAGTCGGATGCGTTTTCCTTAGGAATTCAATGTTTTTGTCAAGCAGTTCTAGTTCAGTTCTAGCTTAGTTCTAGTTTAGTTCTAGTTTAGTTCTAGTTTAGTTCTAGTTTAGTTCTAGTTTAGTTCTAGTTTAGTTCTAGTTTAGTTCTAGTTTAGTTCTAGTTTAGTTCTAGTTTAGTTCTAGTTTAGTTCTAGTTTAGATCTAGTTTAGTTCTAGTTTAGTTCTAGTTCAGTTCTAGTTCAGTTCTAGATCAGTTCTAGATCAGTTCTAGTTCCGTTCTAGTTTAGTTCTAGTTTCGTTCAGTTCTAGTTCAGTTCTAGTTCAGTTCTAGTTCAGTTCTAGTTCAGTTCTAGTTCAGTTCTAGTTCAGTTCTAGTTCAGTTCTAGTTCAGTTCTAGTTCAGTTCAGTTCTAGTTCAGTTCTAGTTCAGTTCAGTTCTAGATCAGTTCTAGTTCAGTTCAGTTCTAATTTAGTTCAGTTCTAGGTCTAGTTCTAGTTCAGTTCTAGTTTAGTTCTAGTTTAGTTCTAGTTTAGTTCTAGTTTAGTTCTAGTTTAGTTCTAGTTTAGTTCTAGTTTAGTTCTAGTTTAGTTCTAGTTCAGTTCAAATTCAGTTCTAGTTCAGTTCGAGTTCAGTTCTAGATCAGTTCTAGTTCAGTTCTAGTTCAGTTCAGTTCAGTTCTAGTTCAGTTCTAGTTCAGTTCTAGTTCAGTTCTAGTTCAGTTCTAGTTCAGTTCTAGTTCAGTTCTAGTTCAGTTCTAGTTCAGTTCTAGTTCAGTTCTAGTTCAGTTCTAGTTCAGTTCTAGTTCAGTTCTAGTTCAGTTCTAGTTCAGTTCTAGTTCAGTTCTAGTTCAGTTCTAGTTCAGTTCTAGTTCAGTTCTAGTTCAGTTCTAGTTCAGTTCTAGTTCAGTTCTAGTTCAGTTCTAGTTCAGTTCTAGTTCAGTTCTAGTTCAGTTCTAGTTCAGTTCTAGTTCAGTTCTAGTTCAGTTCTAGTTCAGTTCTAGTTCAGTTCTAGTTCAGTTCTAGTTCAGTTCTAGTTCAGTTCTAGTTCAGTTCTAGTTCAGTTCTAGTTCAGTTCTAGTTCAGTTCTAGTTCAGTTCTAGTTCAGTTCTAGTTCAGTTCTAGTTCAGTTAGTTCAGTTCTAGTTCAGTTCTAGTTCAGTTCTAGTTCAGTTCTAGTTCAGTTCTAGTTCAGTTCTAGTTCAGTTCTAGTTCAGTTCTAGTTCAGTTCTAGTTCAGTTCTAGTTCAGTTCTAGTTCAGTTCTAGTTCAGTTCTAGTTCAGTTCTAGTTCAGTTCTAGTTCAGTTCTAGTTCAGTTCTAGTTCAGTTCTAGTTCAGTTCTAGTTCAGTTCTAGTTCAGTTCTAGTTCAGTTCTAGTTCAGTTCAGTTCTAGTTCAGTTCTAGTAGTTCAGTTCTAGTTCAGTAGGTCTAGTTCAGTTCTAGTTCAGTTCTAGTTCAGTTCTAGTTCAGTTCTAGTTCAGTTCTAGTTCAGTTCTAGTTCAGTTCTAGTTCAGTTCTAGTTCAGTTCAAGTTCAGTTCTAATTCAGTTCGAGTTCAGTTCTAGTTCAGTTCTAGTTCAGTTCTAGTTCAGTTCTAGTTCAGTTCTAGTTCAGTTCTAGTTTCAGTTCTAGTTTAGTTCTACTTCAGTTCTAGTTCAGTTCTAGTTCAGTTCTAGTTCAGTTCTAGTTCAGTTCTAGTTCAGTTCTAGTTTCAGTTCTAGTCAGTTCTAGTTCAGTTCTAGTTCAATTCTAGTTCAGTTCTAGTTCAGTTCTAGTTCAGTTCTAGTTCAGTTCTAGTTCAGTTCTAGTTCAGTTCTAGTTCAGTTCTAGTTTCAGTTATAGTTCAGTTCTAGTTCAGTTCTAGTTCAGTTCTAGTTCAGCTCTAGTTCAGTTCTAGTTCAGTTCTAGTTCAGTTCTGTTCTAGTTCTGTTCTAGTTCAGTTCTAGTTCAGTTCTAGTTCAGTTCTAGTTCAGTTCTAGTTCAGTTCTAGTTCAGTTCTAGTTCAGTTCTAGTTCAGTTCTAGTTCAGTTCTAGTTCAGTTCTAGTTCAGTTCTAGTTCAGTTCTAGTTCAGTTCTAGTTCAGTTCTAGCTCAGTTCTAGTTCAGTTCTAGTTCAGTTCTAGTTCTGTTCTGTTCTAGTTCTGTTCTAGTTCTGTTCTGTTCTGTTCTAGTTCAGTTCTAGCTCAGTTCTAGTTCATTTCTAGTTCAGTTCTAGTTCAGTTCTAGTTCAGTTCTAGTTCAGTTCTAGTTCAGTTTCTAGTTCAGTTCTAGTTCAGTTTCTAGTTCAGTTCTAGTTCAGTTCTAGTTCAGTTCTAGTTCAGTTCTAGTTCAGTTCTAGTTCAGTTCTAGTTCAGTTCTAGTTCAGTTCTAGTTCAGTTCTAGTTCAGTTCTAGTTCAGTTCTAGTTCAGTTCTAGTTCAGTTCTAGTTCAGTTCTAGTTCAGTTTCAGTTCTAGTTCAGTTCTAGTTTCAGTCTAGTTCAGTTCTAGTTCAGTTCTAGTTCAGTTCTAGTTCAGTTCTAGTTCAGTTATAGTCAGTTCTAGTTCAGTCAGTTCTAGTTCAGTTCTAGTTCAGTTCTAGTTCAGTTCTAGTTCAGTTCTAGTTCAGTTCTAGTTCAGTTCTAGTTCAGGTTCTAGTTCAGTTTCTAGTTCAGTTCTAGTTCATTTCAAGTTCAGTTCTAGTTCATTTCAAGTTCAGTTCTAGTTCAGTTCTAGTTCAGTTCTAGTTCAGTTCTTAGTTCAGTTCTAGTTCAGTTCCAGTTCAGTTCTAGTTCAGTTCTAGTTCAGTTCTAGTTGAGTTCTAGTTCAGTTCTAGTTTCAGTTCTAGTTCAGTTCTAGTTCAACAAGTTCAGTTCTAAGAAAAATTGTATTTTTGTTAACAATAGTAGTGCATTGATTATAAAATCATAATTTTCATCAATAAAATATTTTCCTTCATGTTACCATTGTTATACTGTTTTATAAATTCCCTATAATTCCAGTCTGGCAACCACTTTTAGAAAATCAAGAAATTTTGATAAAATTGAAATTATAAAACTATAAAAATAATCGTTATTTTGATTAAAAAAACACTAAAGACGCGTAATTTTTTAATGATTACAATCAGTTTTGCTCGAATTTAAAAACCAATTTTTACTTTTATCAAAATTAAATAAAATAATAAAATGTGTATTTTCATAACTGCTTCTACATCATACTACTGCCACATTTTTTTAATTGGTTTATGATACAATTATTTTGTTGCTATTGATATATATTACGACCATCATTAGGATTTTATCGAAAGCTACTACGACATGGGTTTTTTTAGTATTTTTAGTGAAGTGACAGCAGTCGGGCGCACACCCCTCTTGGAGGTACATACAAATAAAAACAAACTTTAACAGTTATAAATACGTATGGACAAAGGTCACAGTAGCGGCGGTTTACAGAAGTTGAAAAAATTTCAAATCTAAATAGAACACAACCCCCCTCGAAACGCCCTATTTTTGTCATTGGTTATTAAACAGTAAAGATAAACATAAATTAATTAAAACAGTGGTTGATTGTTAAAAAAAACTGAAAATTATTGCATAATTTTAAATTAAAATTTCAATTTAAATTGGTGCGATTTTTATTAAAAAAATCAAATATGAAAAGTACCGCCTTTTATGTCAAAACTTGTGTATGGGTTTAGTTGTAATAAAAACATCGTATGAGTATATTTCCATTTTGGGAGTTTTCATTGATGATAGTGTTAAGAAATAACTTTTTTTTTTTTTTTGAAAAAATAATACTTTAAATTATTTTTAAATTAAAATTAAACATTCAACCCCTTTTAGAGCTTGGGTTTTACAAAAAAAAAATATTTAAAAATTATTAAAAGTAATTACGCGTAGTTATAAAATTTGTTATGGTTTTGCTGTTTCAATTAAAATTAAAATCTTTCATAAAAGGCGGCAAAAAGTCTTTGAATAATTTGAAAAATACAATGCACTCCTACTCAGTAGTGTTGCCAAATTTGTGAAATTTTAAATAAAAAATTTACTCAGACCATAAACCACATTAAATTACAAACTTTTTCATAATGAAAAGAATTATCTCTTGAAATTCATACTCAACAACCCCCTGATTCTTCTCTGTGAAAACAAGAAAAAGAAAAGAATTGATTACTTCTAATTCGGTTCTGGTTTAATTCCAGTTCAGTACTAGTTCAGTTCTAGTTTAGTTCTAGTTCAGTTCTAGTTCAGTAATTCCAGTTCAGTACTAGTTCAGTTCTAGTTCAGTTCTAGTTCAGTTCTAGTTCAGTTCTAGTTCAGTTCTAGTTCAGTTCTAGTTCAGTTCTAGTTCAGTTCTAGTTCAGTTCTAGTTCAGTTCTAGTTCAGTTCTAGTTCAGTTCTAGTTCAGTTCTAGTTCAGTTCTAGTTCAGTTATAGTTCAGTTCTTATTCAGTTGGTGGTTTAGTTTAGCCAATTATTTACATTGAAAAGTAATGAGTTTCAAATGTTTAAATCTGAAGTAGAACTAAGTCAATAAACCAGAACTGAACTAGCAGTTCTAGTTCAGTTCTAGTTCAGTTCCAGTTCAGTTCTAGTTCAGTTCTAGTTCAGTTCTAGTTCAGTTCTAGTTCAGTTCTAGTTTAGTTATAGTTCAGTTCTAGTTCAGTTCTAGTTCAGTTCTAGTTCAGTTCTAGTTCAGTTCTAGTTCAGTTCTAGTTCAGTTGTAGTTCAGTTCTAGTTCAGTTCTAGTTCAGTTCTAGTTCAGTTCTAGTTCAGTTCTAGTTCAGTTCTAGATCAGTTCTAGTTCAGTTCTCGTTCAGTTCTAGTTCAGTTCCAGTTCAGTTCTAGTTCAGTTCTAGTGCAGTTCCAGTTCAGTTCCAGTTCAGTTCTAGTTCAGTTCTAGTTCAGTTCTAGTTCAGTTCTAGTTCAGTTCTAGTTCAGTTCTAGTTCAGTTCTAGTTCAGTTCTAGTTCAGTTCTAGTTCAGTTCTAGTTCAGTTCTAGTTCAGTTCTAGTTCAGTTATAGTTCAGTTCTTATTCAGTTGGTGGTTTAGTTTAGCCAATTATTTACATTGAAAAGTAATGAGTTTCAAATGTTTAAATCTGAAGTAGAACTAAGTCAATAAACCAGAACTGAACTAGCACCGATCTGAACTAGAACTGAACTAGTTCAGTTCTAGTTCAGTTGTAGTTCAGTTCTAGTTCAGTTCTAGTTCAGTTCTAGTTCAGTTCTAGATCAGTTCTAGTTCAGTTCTAGTTCAGTTCTAGTTCAGTTCCAGTTCAGTTCTAGTTCAGTTCTAGTGCAGTTCCAGTTCAGTTCCAGTTCAGTTCTAGTTCAGTTCTAGTTCAGTTCTAGTTCAGTTCTAGTTCAGTTCTAGTTCAGTTCTAGTTCAGTTCTAGTTCAGTTCTAGTTCAGTTCTAGTTCAGTTCTAGTTCAGTTCTAGTTCAGTTCTAGTTTAGTTCTAGTTCAGTTCTAGTTCAGTTCTAGTTCTAGTTCTAGTTCAGTTCTAGTTCAGTTCTAGTTCAGTTCTAGTTCAGTTCTAGTTCAGTTCTAGTTCAGTTCTAGTTCAGTTCTAGTTCAGTTCTAGTTCAGTTCTAGTTCAGTTCTAGTTCAGTTCTAGTTCAGTTCTAGTTCAGTTCTAGTTCAGTTCTAGTTCAGTTCTAGTTTAGTTCTAGTTCAGTTCTAGTTCAGTTCTAGTTCAGTTCTAGTTCAGTTCTAGTTCAGTTCTAGTTCAGTTCTAGTTCAGTTCTAGTTCAGTTCCAGTTCAGATCGGTGCTAGTTCAGTTCTGGTTTATTGACTTAGTTCTACTTCAGATTTAAACATTTGAAACTCTTTACTTTTCAATGTAAATAATTGGCTAAACTAAACCACCAAATTGAGCCACGAACCATGGAATCGGACGGGTTTTTTAATAAAAAATCCTGTTAAAAAGTAAAAATATAGCCAGTGAGGTCTTATTTGTGCGATATACTAATATGATCATATTCTTTAATAGTAAATCTTCCGATTTAGTTAATATCAAAGACTTTTTAACTGCAATCATTTCTCCTCACATAAATAATTCCATTAAAAATTTAAGAAAAAATTTAAATCGTGAAAATATCACATGCAATATTTCACTCAATATTCCACCCAAAAAAAAGAAAACATCAAGAACAAAACGCCATCAGTATCACAAAAACATCAGTTGGTATTATGTGGGTGCTGTAGAGGGTGGTCCCTGTTCAATAAAAACAAAAGTTTGATTTGTATCAATTAAAGTGAAAAAAACAAAAGTGATGAACAAGGCAGAGTATATGTACTTATAGTACTAGAAGTTAACAAATCTGCAAGAAAATTTCAATTTCAACGGAAGGGCGATTAACAATGAAATATAAATAAAAAATTTAAATTAAAACTAAATTTTTGTATCAAAAACATTTACCGCCAAACGGAACCAACAACAGCAACAAACACCATTGCGTGACTTGGTGTCATCTGGTAAATTTTTATACTGTTAATGATTTTTTCGATTTTTTTTTTTTTCATTACTTTCATTTAAAATTTTTAGGCGATTTAGTCAGTTCCATGTACATATAGCTTCCCTTTTTATTGAATTTTATTGAATGAATTATTCATTTTAACGTACGAATAAAAAAAAAATAATACTGAAATGAAATAACAATTAAATAATTGCGGCATATTGTTTTTTCTAGCTTTGATAATTTTCGAAACTAAAGACATAAACCTCAAAAAAAAAAAAAAAAAAATCACCAAAAGGATGATCAAACAGATCTGACAGACTGTTTGGATTTGTTCTTCAGTTATGGCTCTGAAGTTGTTTAGTCATTTCATTTCAGTTGAGTGTGTGGGCAAATTAATTGTTATTAAAAGCATTTGAAGATTTTCAATTAAAACAAAATCTTCAATTTAATTCAAATTGATAGTTTCAAATTAATTGTTATTGCTGTGCGATTTGGGTGTTTTGTGTAGGGTGGCCAGTGTGTTTTTTTTTTCAATTCTGATTAACTTTTAGAAAAGTCTTTCGAACAATAATGAACCTATTGAGCTGGGCTGTTTCTGGTATTTTGATTATAACAGAAATCAGAACGCTGAGGTGTGAGCGATTCAGTCTCAAAATACATGAGGTCTTAATTGGTATTGGCGTTATCATTCTGGTAATATAAAAAAACATTACATTTTGTCTGATATAGTTCACATTAAGCGTTGGCTATACGCTATACAATATTTGTCCCCACAAGAAGAATAGATTCTAACTGAACATCAAGGCACCAAATATCATCGGTAAATGGCAAAACATTAAAAAAATTAAGACTACAGATATACTTAACAAACGCGGTTATAGGACACGTCATCAATGTATACTGGACACATTGGAAGGTTATACACAATCATCGGACGTGCTTGATACCAGACACGGAATATGTCGGAAACTTTGAAACGCTGATCCCCGATAGAGTGTCTTGGTCAATCGGAAAGCTAGAGCAAACGCCAGTAGGAATTCGTTGTTACACGGATGGCTTTAAACTGGGGTTCTATATTGAAGACCCAGAAACAGAAATATACCACCGTTTATCTAATCATAACACAAGCTTCCAGGAAGAAGTCCGATCATTAACGGAATGTGTAAATTGGATTTGAATAAATATGGCGTCTACAGCCCTTAATATATTTACCGACAGCCTGAAGGCAATTAGGGCGATATCCGGTGATAGAATTAAATGTAAGACCCTATTGGATTGTAAGAAAGCTTTAACTGGATACTCTCCCAGAGGTAAGGTTTACATCACATGGTAACCAGGCCTCTCGGGAGTAGTCGGAAACGAAAGAGCGAATGTAATAACTTTAAAGGAAAGGGAGCATGTGGAGAGGACAGTGAAACTCTGGAGCACTTTCTTTGCCACTGTCAAGCATACGTCGAAGTTAGATCCAAGTATCTAGGAAGTGATGTTATTCCTGAAATAACGTTCCAGACTAACACTGATTGGAAAATTCTTAGGAATTACGTCCAGGAAACTGAGTTTCTGAACATTGAATACTCAGTGAACATTTTTTTTTCATGAAAAAGAGCGCACAACAGGCCCGATAAGATAACTTCACTTTGGACTTCCAATTTGGTTTCAGAATAGGAAACTCAATTTCTCTCGCACTCATGTTTTTTTCTCAAAGGTTCTTAATAAGAGACGACTACTGTTGGTAATGACTGACATTGCTTGTAAGCTTTTGGATAAGGGTCTCGATAGGGGAGCTTCTTGGCCTTGTAAAATATCAATACTTGCAGGAGTGCCTGCGGGTTACTTATTAATCCTGTATTGTACAATAAATGTTGAAGTGCTTTACATGAACACCGACCGTGTTGGCCTTATTTCACCATGGACTTTTTCACCCACAGCGTGAGCTTTTATGACGATTCATCAACGACCCGGGTGGCAATTTTTGTGCACGTACAAGCACTTTGCTCAAGTACTGGAGCTATCTAATCTCTGACCATTGCTGACCCGTTTACAATCAGTCAGATGGGATGACCTCTGTTGAAATGGCAACAATACCTAGAGACGTATTCGGTACACCGAAACATGAATTCATCGAATAAGACGAGGTTATTTTGATTTGATCTTACTCACAGAGAACACACTGCGGTAAATCTGGTATGAACAAAGTTTTCCCTTAATATACCTGGCCAAGGAAGGAAAATCCAATGGTATCACTTGTATATGATACCTTTCATCCCTCACTTCTCATTTATCATAACGAACAACATCCGAAGCACTCACTCTAGGTATACGAACTGATAAGATCCGTATACACCTACATTTATCCAGTATCATATACACTTAACACCAACTCATTTCCAATACTTAGTCCCACAGTCACGCCTCTGTGGGGTATCTCTAGCCTTCGGCAACAGCACTGAACTTATTCCGAATTATAGATTTCACTGTACATCAGTCCTATAACCGACATTATCATTCTGCGAATTCGGGTTTAAACCAGGACAAAGTCCTGCGGGCAACAGGCAGCCCGTAGTTTCAGATTAAGTGGTTCTTTCCGTATTTAAAATCGTTTCAATGAAAGGCCGAGGATACATTTAATGCGCGTGTATATGTATATCTGGCTAGGCAGACGGAACACATCTCCAAGTGGAGACTTCGTCTGAGTGTAAAGAAGTAATTTATCCAATCTCTCAAGATTGTGAATGAATGGCTTCTCGTATCGGATAGAGTGAAGTATCTTGGCGTGGTATTCTACAGTGTAGAATCTACACTTTATCATGCATTGGGAGCACACAAAACGTACGTATGCGTCATACCGGAAAATTCTTGCCCATATAAGGGGCTTTGATAAAAGAGTTGGACAGTCAGGTTCAGAATATCTTCCGCACAGATGGAATGGCTTAGGATATGTGAGAGAAGAATATTTGTCGCATGTCTGGGACTAAAGTGTAGACGCGGACTGGCCTTCTTAAAGGCAATATTGTTTGAAAGTATAGATGAATTCATGATCAGGCTGTAGCATTCATAAAAAGGTCCTTTCTCAATGTTATAAGTGGGCTAGTGATATAGAGACTATTCAGATGTCACGTAAAATTTTCCATAAATTTTCTATTAAAAGAAAATTTATTGAAAATTTTCTATTAAAAGAAAATTTATTGAAAATTTTCTATAAAAAGAAAATTTATGTAAAATTTTCTATAAAAAGAAAATTTATGTAAAATTTTCTATAAAAAGAAAATTTATGTAAAATTTTCTATGAAAAGAAAATTTATGTAAAATTTTCTATAAAAAGAAAATTTATGTAAAATTTTCTATAAAAAGAAAATTTATGTAAAACAAAATTTTTCGAAAATTTTCTATAAAAAGAATACTTATGGAAAATTTTCCATAAAAAGAACATTTATGGAAAATTTTCTATAAAAAGAAAATTTATGGAAAATTTTCTATAAAAAGAAAGTTTATGTAAAATTTTTTATCAAAAGAAAATTTATGGAAAATTTTCTATAAAAAGAAAATTTGTTTAAAATTTTATACATAAAGAAAATTTATTGAAAATTTTCTAAAAAAAAAAACAAAATATTTCGAATATATTCTTAAATAGATTTTGCACAAAACTACCAATATAATTTGCCTTAAACAATAACAACAAATAAAATTATTTAACGAAATACCACAACAAAAATAAAATATAATAAAAATTGTGATATTTAAATAAATCGTTTGATTTAAATGATCGATATTTTACAATAAAAATAATAAACAAACAGAAAAAACAATTCGGGTAAATGCAAACATTAAACAATAATAATAATAGTAAAAGGATTTAAATAAACAATAAATAAATTGAACAAAATTAAAGAGTAAATAAAACCACAAACACATGCAGATACATAAACTTGTTAAATTAAGTACACGGGGTTTTTATACATATTTGAAGTGGAATTACAAAAAAAAAAAAAAAATGGAAAAATATACGAATAAATAAATAAATTCAAATGGTTGCATTTTTATATCAAGCAGAATATTATTTTATTGTTGTTGTTTTTGCTATTTGGGCATTGATTTAAACAATTTTGCAATGACATAACGAAAAAACATATTTTTAGACAGGCTCCACCCTTTTGAAATAATATAAATAATGCAAAAAAACACAAAATGTATACAATATATTGGACTATTTCTAACTAATAGAAATGTTGTTATCTACAAAAACAATTTATAAACTCACACACAACGAAACACTATGGCTATACCTCCCTACCACTCCCCTCCACAACCAACAAAACAAATAATACTCTATTCAAATAAAACTAAATCAAAGGCAGAACTACAACAATTTACTCTCGAGTACTTGATAATACTGTGAGTGTTTGCATGCAAGTGTTTGAAATCTCACTTGAACCTCTAATAATACACATCAGGTATGGAAAATTGATGTTTCCGAAGATTGTACTATATAGACTAGACTATAAACAACACTATACTAGACTAGACTATAGACTAGACTATAGACTAGACATAGCTAGACTAAGACTAACTATACACTAGACTATAGACTATACCATACTAGACTATAGACTAGACCATAGACTAGACTATAGACTAGCCTATAGACTAGACTAGAGGACTATAGACTAGACTATAGACTAGACTATAGACTAGACTATAGACTAGACTATAGACTAGACTATAGACTAGACTATAGACTAGACTATAGACTAGACTATAGACTAGACTATAGACTAGACTATAGACTAGACTATAGACTAGACTATAGACTAGGACTATAGACTAGACTATAGAACTAGACTATAGACTAGACTATAGACTAGACTATAGACTAGACTATAGACTAGACTATAGACTAGACTATAGACTAGACTATAGACTAGACTATAGACTAGACTATAGACTAGACTATAGACTAGACTATAGGACTAGACTATAGACTAGACTATAGACTAGACTATAGACTAGACTATAGACTAGACTATAGACTAGACTATAGACTAGACTATAGACTAGACTATAGACTAGACTATAGACTAGACTATAGACTAGACTATAGACTAGACTATAGACTAGACTATAGACTAGACTATAGACTATAGACTAGACTATAGACTAGACTATAGACTACACTATAGACTAGACTATAGACTAGACTATAGACTAGACTATAGACTAGACTATAGACTAGACTATAGACTAGACTATAGACTAGACTATAGACTAGACTATAGACTAGACTCTAGACTAGGACTATAGACTAGACTATAGACTAGACTATAGACTAGACTATAGACTAGACTATAGACTAGACTATAGACTAGACTATAGACTAGACTATAGACTAGACTATAGACTAACTATAGACTAGACTATAGACTAGACTATAGACTAGACGATAGACTAGACTATAGACTAGACTATAGACTAGACTATAGACTAGACTAAGACTAACTAGACTAGACTATAGACTAGACTAATAGACTAGACTATAGACTAGACTATAGACTAGACTATAGACTAGACTATAGACTAGACGATAGACTAGACTATAGACTAGACTATAGACTAGACTATAGACTAGACTATAGACTAGACTATAGACTAGACTATAGACTAGACTATAAACAAGACTATAGACTAGACTATAGACTAGACTATAGACTAGACTATAGACTAGACTATAGACTAGACTATAGACTAGACTATAGACTAGACTATAGACTAGACTATAGACTAGACTATAGACTAGACTATAGACTAGACTATAGACTAGACTATAGACTAGACTATAGACTAGACTATAGACTAGACTATAGACTAGACTATAGACTAGACTATAGACTAGACTATAGACTACTATAGACTAGACTATAGACTAGACTATAGACTAGACTATAAACTAGACTATAGACTAGACTATAGACTAGACTATAGACTAGACTATAGACTAGACTATAGACTAGACTATTGACTACATTATAGACTAGACTAGACTATAGACTACACTATAGACTAGACTATAGAGTAGACTAGACTAGGACTATAGACTAGACTAACTAGGACTAGACTATAGACTAGACTAGACTAGACTATAGACTAGACTAGACATAGACTAGACTAGACTATAGACTAGACTAGACTATAGACTAGACTAGACTATAGACTAGACCTACTATAGGACTAGACTAGACTATAGACTAGACTAGGACTAGACTATAGACTAGACTAGACTATAGACTAGACTAGACTAGACTATAGACTACTGACTAGACTATAGACTAGACTAGACTATAGACTAGACTAGACTAGACTAGGACTATAGACTAGACTATAGACTAGACTATAGCTAGACTACTAGACTAGGCTAGACTAGAGACTAGACTAGACTAGACTATAGACTACGAATAGATAGACTATAGACTAGGACTATAGACTAGACTAGACTAGACTATAGGACTAGACTATAGACTAGACTATAGACTAGACTATAGCTAGCTATAGACTAGACTATAGACTAGACTATAGACTAGACTATAGACTAGACTATAGACTAGACTAGAGACTAGACTATAGACTAGGACTATAGACTAGACTATAGAACTAGACGTATAGACTAGACTATAGACTAGACTATAGACTAGACTATAGACTAGACTATAGACTAGACTATAGACTAGACTATAGACTAGACTATAGACTAGACTATAGACTAGACTATAGACTAGACTATAGACTAGACTATAGACTAGACTATAGACTAGACTATAGACTAGACTATAGACTAGACTATAGACTAGACTATAGACTAGACTATAGACTAGACTATAGACTAGACTATAGACTAGACTATAAACAAGACTATAGACTAGACTATAGACTATAGACTAGACTATAGACTAGACTATAGACTAGACTATAGACTACATTATAGACTAGACTAGACTATAGACTAGACTATAGACTACATTATAGACTAGACTAGACTATAGACTACACTATAGACTAGACTATAGAGTAGACTATAGACTAGACTAGACTATAGACTAGACTATAGACTAGACTATAGACTAGACTAAAGACTAGACTAGACTATAGACTAGACTAGACTATAGACTAGACTATAGACTAGACTAGACTAGAGACTAGACTATAGACTAGACTAGACTAGACTAGACTAGACTAGACTAGACTAGACTAGACTACTAGACTAGACTAGACTAGACTAGACTAGACTAGACTATAGACTAGACTATAGACTATAGTCTATAGACTAGACTAGACTAGACTAGACTAGACTAGACTAGACTAGAAGAGACTAGACTATAGACTAGACTATAGACTAGACCTATAGACTAGACTATAGACTAGACTATAGACTAGACTATAGACTAGACTATAGACTAGACTATAGACTAGACTATAGACTAGACTATAGACTAGACTATAGACTAGACTATAGACTAGACTATAGACTAGACTATAGACTAGACTATAGACTAGACTATAGACTAGACTATAGACTAGACTATAGACTAGACTATAGACTAGACTATAGACTAGACTATAGACTAGACTATAGACTAGACTATAGACTAGACTATAGACTAGACTATAGACTAGACTATAGACTAGACTATAGACTAGACTATAGACTAGACTATAGACTATACTATAGACTAGACTATAGACTAGACTATAGACTAGACTATAGACTAGACTATAGACTAGACTATAGACTAGACTATAGACTAGACTATAGACTAGACTATAGACTAGACTATAGACTAGACTATAGACTAGACTATAGACTAGACTATAGACTAGACTATAGACTAGACTATAGACTAGACTATAGACTAGACTATAGACTAGACTATAGACTAGACTATAGACTAGACTATAGACTAGACTATAGACTAGACTATAGACTAGACTATAGACTAGACTATAGACTAGACTATAGACTAGACTATAGACTAGACTATAGACTAGACTATAGACTAGACTATAGACTAGACTATAGACTAGACTATAGACTAACTATAGACTAGACTATAGACTAGACTATAGACTAGACTATAGACTAGACTATAGACTAGACTATAGACTAGACTATAGACTAGACTATAGACTTGACTATAGACTAGACTATAGACCAGACTATAGACTAGACTATAGACTAGACTATAGACTAGACTATACTAGACTATAGACTAGACTATAGACTAGACTATAGACTAGACTATAGACTAGACTATAGACTAGACTATGACTAGACTATAGACTAGACTATAGACTAGACTATAGACTAGACTATAGACTAGACTATAGACTAGACTATAGACTAGACCATAGACTAGACTATAGACTAGACTATAGACTAGACTATAGACTAGACTATAGACTAGACTATAGACTAGACTATAGACTAGACTATAGACTAGACTATAGACTAGACTATAGACTAGACTATAGACTAGACTATAGACTAGACTATAGACTAGACTATAGACTAGACTATAGACTAGACTATAGACTAGACTATAGACTAGACTATAGACTAGACTATAGACTAGACTATAGACTAGACTATAGACTAGACTATAGACTAGACTATAGACTAGACTATAGACTAGACTATAGACTAGACTATAGACTAGACTATAGACTAGACTATAGACTAGACTATAGACTAGACTATAGACTAGACTATAGACTAGACTATAGACTAGACTATAGACTAGACTATAGACTAGACTATAGACTAGACTATAGACTAGACTATAGACTAGACTATAGACTAGACTATAGACTAGACTATAGACTAGACTATAGACTAGACTATAGACTACTATAGACTAGACTATAGACTAGACTATAGACTAGACTATAGACTAGACTATAGACTAGACTATAGACTAGACTATAGACTAGACTATAGACTAGACTATAGACTAGACTATAGACTAGACTATAGACTAGACTATAGACTAGACTATAGACTAGACTATAGACTAGACTATAGACTAGACTATGACTAGACTATAGACTAGACTATAGACTAGACTATAGACTAGACTATAGACTAGACTATAGACTAGACTATAGACTAGACTATAGACTAGACTATAGACTAGACTATAGACTAGACTATAGACTAGACTATAGACTAGACTATAGACTAGACTATAGACTAGACTATAGACTAGACTATAGACTAGACTATAGACTAGACTATAGACTAGACTATAGACTAGACTATAGACTAGACTATAGACTAGACTATAGACTAGACTATAGACTAGACTATAGACTAGACTATAGACTAGACTATAGACTAGACTATAGACTAGACTATAGACTAGACTATAGACTAGACTATAGATTAGACTATAGACTAGACTATAGACTAGACTATAGACTAGACTATAGACTAGACTATAGACTAGACTATAGACTAGACTATAGACTAGACTATAGACTAGACTATAGACTAGACTATAGACAACTATAGACTAGACTATAGACTAGACATAGACTAGACTATAGACTAGACTATAGACTAGACTATAGACTAGACTATAGACTAGACTATAGACTAGACTATAGACTAGACTATAGACTAGACTATAGACTAGACTATAGACTAGACTATAGACTAGACTATAGACTAGACTATAGACTAGACTAGACTAGACTATAGACTAGACTATAGACTAGACTATAGACTAGACTATAGACTAGACTATAGACTAATAGACTAGACTATAGACTAGACTATAGACTAGACTATACTATAGACTAGACTATAGACTAGACTATAGACTAGACTATAGACTAGACTATAAACAAGACTATAGACTAGACTATGGACTATAGAATAGACTATAGACTAGACTATAGACTAGACTACTAGACTATAGACTACATTATAGACTAGACTAGACTATAGACTAGACTATAGACTAGACTATAGACTACATTATAGACTAGACTAGACTATAGACTACACTATAGACTAGACTATAGAGTAGACTAGACTAGACTAGACTATAAACTAGACTATAGACTAGACTATAGACTAGACTATAGACTAGACTAAAGACTAGACTATAGACTAGACTAGACTATAGACTAGACTATAGACTAGACTATAGACTAGACTAGACTATAGACTAGACTAGACTAGACTAGACTAGACTAGACTAGACTAGACTAGACTAGACTAGACTAGACTAGACTAGACTAGACTAGACTAGACTAGACTAGACTAGACTAGACTAGACTAGACTAGACTATAGACTAGACTATAGACTATAGTCTATAGACTAGACTAGACTAGACTAGAATAGACTAGAATAGACTAGACCATAGACTAGACTATAGACTAGACTATAGACTAGACTATAGACTAGACTACAGACTAGACTATAGACTAGACTATAGACTAGACTATAGACTAGACTATAGACTAGACTATAGACTAGACTATAGACTAGACTATAGACTAGACTAGACTAGACTATAGACTAGACTATAGACTAGACTATAGACTAGACTATAGACTAGACTATAGACTAGACTATAGACTAGACTATAGACTAGACTATAGACTAGACTATAGACTAGACTATAGACTAGACTATAGACTAGACTATAGACTAGACTATAGACTAGACTATAGACTAGACTATAGACTAGACTATAGACTAGACTATGACTAGACTATAGACTATAGACTAGACTATAGACTAGACTATAGACTACTATAGACTAGACTATAGACTAGACTATAGACTAGACTATAGACTAGACTATAGATTAGACTATAGACTAGACTATAGACTAGACTATAGACTAGACTATAGACTAGACTATAGACCAGACTATAGACTAGACTATAGACTAGACTATAGACTAGACTATAGACTAGACTATAGACTAGACTATAGACTAGACTATAGACTAGACTATAGACTAGACTATAGACTAGACTATAGACTAGACTATAGACTAGACTATAGACTAGACTATGGACTAGACTATGGACTAGACTATAGACTAGACTAGACTATAGACTAGACTATAGACTAGACTATAGACTAGACTATAGACTAGACTATAGACTAGACTATAGACTAGACTATAGACTAGACTATAGACTAGACTATAGACTAGACTATAGACTAGACTATAGACTAGACTATAGACTAGACTATAGACTAGACCTATAGACTAGCCTATAGACTAGATATAGACTGACTATAGACTCGACTATAGACTAGGACTATAGACTAGACTATAGACTAGACTATAGACTAGACTATAGACTAGACTATAGGACTAGACTATAGACTAGACTATCGACTAGACTATAGACTAGACTATAGACTAGACTATAGACTAGGATATAGACTAGACTATAGGACTTAGGACTATAGACTAGACTATGACTAGGGGGGACTATAGACTAGACTATAACTAGACTATTAGACTAGACTATAGACTAGGACTATAGGACTAGACTATAGATAGACTATAGACTAGACTATAGTACTCGGGACTATAGACTAGACTATCGACTAGGACTATAGAACCAGGGACTATTAACTCGACTATAGACAGACCCTAGGACTAGACTATAGACTAGGCTATAGACTAGGACTATAGAACTAGACTATAGACTACGAATAGAATAGACTATAGACTAGACTATAGACTAGGACTATAGACTAGACATAGACTAGACTATGGATGACTATGGACTAGGACTCTAGACTAGACTAGACTATAGACTAGACTATAGACTAGGACTATAGACTAGACTATAGACTAGACTATAGACTAGCTATAGACTAGACTATAGACTAGACGATAGACTAGACTATAGCCTAGACTATAGACTAGACTATAGACTGAGACAAGATAGACTAAGACTAGACTATAGACTAGACTATAGACTAGACTATAGACTAGACTATAGACTAGACTATAGACTAAACTATAGACTAGACTATAGACTAGACTATAGACTAGACTATAGACTAAACTATAGACTAGACTATAGACTAGACTATAGACTAGACTATAGACTAGACTATAGACTAGACTATAGACTAGACTAGAGACTAGACTATAGACTAGACTATAGACTAGACTATAGACTAGACTATAGACTAGACTATAGACTAGACTATAGACTAGACTATAGACTAGACTATAGACTAGACTATAGACTAGACTAACTATAGACTAGACTATAGACTAACTATAGACTAGACTATAGACTAGACTATAGACTAGACTATAGACTAGACTATAGACTATAGACTAGACATAGACTAGACTATAGTCTAGACTATAGACTAGACTATACTAGACTATAGACTAGACTATAGACTAGACTATAGACTAGACTATAGACTAGACTATAGACTAGACTATACTAGACTATAGACTAGACTATAGACTAGACTTACTAGACTATAGACTAGACTATAGACTAGACTATACTAGACTATAGACTAGACTATAGACTAGACTATACTAGGCTATAGACTAGACTATACTAGACTATAGACTAGACTATAGACTAGACTATAGACTAGACTATAGACTAGACTATAGACTAGACTATAGACTAGACTATAGACTAGACTATAGACTAGACTAGACTAGACTATAGACTAGACTATAGACTAGACTATAGACTAGACTATAGACTAGACTATACTAGACTATAGACTAATAGACTAGGCTATAGACTAGTATAGAATAGACACTAGACCGAATACTTGACTATATAGTATACCATAGACTAGACTAGACTAGTCTAGTAACTGTATTTTGATGTCAAAATGTAATATGTATAGAATTTTCCATATCTGATACATACATACACACAGTTCACACTTTGTATATTGTATGTATGCAGTAGGAGTTTGGGGAGCTCTTTGGGAACTCCTCCTTCTCGTTAGTATTTAGCCTAATACATACATACTTTTTGTTGTTTTTTATATGTTTAGTTCATATTCCATTCACCAATCACAGCTGTTTGCTTTTGTGCGCATGGTAGGGATCTAATTGATTTTCTATGTATTATTTTTGTATTTATTGCTTTTGCTGTTTGTTGTTGTTAGATTTCGTTTTTTTGTGTGTTTTGATTGATAACAAATCTTTATCGTTTTAACTTGTTGGCCTTATCTATTGCTCCACCATTATTACCATTCAACTCTTGACTTCTAATGGGGTTTTTCAATTTATTTTCAGTTGATTTTAAATACAAAAACAAATACTTACATACATAATAGAAAAAAAATTTAAAAAATAAGCAAAAATGGTAAAAAGCGAAATTGATTTTGTTGTAGGTAGTATACTATTGAACGGGCAGATATAATGTTTATTTGTGGGTAGTAGCCGAAAGTAAATAAATAAAACAGTTTTAAAATGTCATTGAAGCTTAAAGAATTCAATGAAAATGTTCTAAAATAATAAACAGAACTTTTTATTTGTAAATTAGTAAATTAAAATCGGTAAAAATTCAAAATTTAACGAAATATGGGCTCAAGATTTCACTATATACAACAAACAATAGCAAATTTACTTATATAAAAATATACAGCCAAAAAAAGTTTTAAATAGACCGGGTTAAGTACTACTATGGATTCACATATCGTTGTATAAAGTTGGCCATAAAAATTTGAGGTGTTATAACTCAAAGCCCAATCGGTCGAGTAAAATTAATAATAACATCTGTTACATTTCCTTTATTCTTAATCTCTAATTGACGCTCTCACTTAAGATATCACAAAGTCTTTAAGTCTCCCTTACTGATGTCGTCCTAATTACCTTCTGGCTTTTAATAAATTTATTAGTGCAATATTTATTTCACGTTATTTAACGGTCTTCTGTCTGGAAGATAGTGTTGTGGTTAGGTATATGGTAGGTTTATGATTTTCAATAAAGATCGATATAGAACCATCCGTAAGCAACAGATTCTTATGGGTATTTGCTATAATGTTCAATTTGACCATGATGTTACAAAGCTACACAGAGAAAACAGATTCGTTGTGATAACCGAATTTGTTTCCAATCGAATTCAGTCGGTTCTCACAAGTATTTTAAAATTCGATTGTTATTATTGTAAAATTCGGTTGCTATTACTGAATATACAGTGTGCACAACTAATTGTATTTTTTATTCGGTAATCTGGGTTGAATTTATTGGTATTTGCAACTGAAATATTCTTATTGAAAACCAATTTGTGGATTATGTGTATTTTAAAATAAATTTTATTTTGTTCAAAATATTTACAAAAATATGAATATGTTTAAACTTACAAAACTTATAAATATAAAATAACAACTTCTCCCCTTTAGTTTTAAGATATTGATATTAATAAACATAGCGTTTATGTAGCAGGGATTTTGCTCTTCATTCTCTCCAACATTTCCAAAGGAACGCTATCTTTCCACGCCTTTCTGCGGCTGTAAAATTATTAAAAATTATAGAAAAATAACACAAAATAGATTAAAAGATATAAGATATTCTAAACATTACCTTGTTTTATCCGAGTTTCCGCATTAATTTATCCTCAAATGTAATTAGGTTTTTTTAATTATAAATTCATTTTATTATATTTATTTTTTGTATACGTCAACTACAATTACCAATTAATCGTTTGTGAACATCGAATTTGGTTCTTTAAACCGTAATTAAATTTTGAATAATTTTTTCAATTGATAATTGGTTGTAGGGCTCAATATTTTTTACTTTCTACTGTTTTACGGTTACAGCGACTAATATTTGATATTCTTATATTTGAATCCTAAATAAAAGTCAGTTGCATTTACTGAATTCACAAATGAATTTAATAACCGATACAATTCAGTTCAAATTATTGATTTGGAAATTGTTAAAACCACAATTCGAATATTATTATGGTTTTTTAATACTGAATACAGAAAATCAGTTAATTATACAGTTTTTCAATAACAGCGATACAATTTTAATAAATTTAACTAAATATTTATAATGGCAACCGATTTCCAATCGATCTGTTTTCTGTGTGTACTGACAATTTTTGTCTCTGGTATTCGATCGGATACGTCTGATGTTTCGTATAAATGTGCAGTATACAGTGATAACGTGACTTATGTCTGTCTTTAGGA